>NC_092374.1:102077656-102377656 GCF_030028105.1 Mobula birostris
CTCTCCCCTCTCTCTCTCACATACATTCTTTCCCCTCTCTCTCACATACATTCTCTTCTCTCTCTCACATAAATTCTCTTCCCTCTCTCTCTCTCACATACATTTTCTCGCCCCTCTCTCTCACATACATTCTCTCCCCTCTCTCTCTCACATACATTATATCCCTCTCTCTCTCACATACATTCTCTCTCCTCTCTCTCTCACATACATTCTCTCCCTCTCTCTCATACATTCTCTTCCCTCTCTCTCTGTCATACATTCTCTCCCCTCTCTCTCACATACATTCTCTCCCTCTCTCTCTCACACATACATTCTCTCCCCTCTCTCTCTCACATACACTCTCCTCCCTCTCTCTCTCACATACATTCTCTCCTCTCTCTCCCACATATATTCACTTCCCTCTCTCTCACATACATTCTCTCCCCCTCTCTCTCTCATATACATTCTCTCCTCTCTCTCTCTCAGATACATTCTCTCCTCTCTCTCACATACATTCTCTCCCCTCTCTCTCTCTCACATACATTCTCTCCTCTCTCTCTCACATACATTCTCTTCCCTCTCTCTCACATAGGTTCTCTGCCCCTCTCTCTCTCACACACATTCGCTCCCTCTCTCTCTCTCTCACATACATTCTCTCTCCCCCTCTCTCTCTCTCACATACATTCTGGCGCCTCTCTCTCTCACATATATTCTCTCCCCTCTCTCTCACATACATTCTCTCCTCTCTCTCTCACATACATTCTCTTCCCTCTCTCTCTCACACACATTCTCTCCCCCCTCTCTCTCACAGATACATTCTCTCCCTGTCTCATACATTCTCTCCCCCCTCTCTCTCACATACATTCTCTCCCTCTCTCTCTCACATACATTCTCTCCTCTCTCTCTCTCTTCTCACATACATTCTCTCCCCTCTATCTCTCACATACATTCTGTCCCCTTTCTCACATACATTCTCTCCTTTCTCTCTCCCACATACATTCCCTCCCCTCTCTCTCCCCCTCTCACATATATTCTCTCCCTCTCTCTCACACATACATTCTTTCCCCTCTCTCTCTCTCACATACATTCTCTGTCCCTCTCTCACATATATTCTCTCCCCTCTCTCTCTCTCACATGCATTCTCTCCTCTCTCTCCCTCTCACATACCTTCTCCCCTCTCCCTCACAAACACACATTATCCCCCTTCCCTCACACACACTATCCCCTCTGTCTCACAAACACATGCTCGGCCTCTCTCTCTCACAAACACTCTCCCCTTCTCTCTCACATACATTCTCTCCCCTCTCTCTCCTCTCACATACATTCTCTCTCCCCTCTCCCTCTCACATACATTCTCTCTCCCTCTCCCTCTCCCTCTCACTTTCTCTCCCCTCTCTCTCTCACATACAATCTCTCTCCCTCTCTCACATACATTCTCTCTCCTACTCTCTCTGTCACACATACATTCTCTCTCCCTCTCTCTCTCACATACATTTTCTCCCCCCTCTCTCTCTCACATGCATTCTCTCCCCCTTTCTCTCACATGCATTCTCTCCTCTCTCTCTCTCTTCTCACATACATTCTCTCCCCTCTATCTCTCACATACATTCTGTCCCCTTTCTCACATACATTCTCTCCTCTCTCTCTCCCACATACATTCCCTCCCCTCTCTCGCCCCCCTCTCACATACATTCTTTCCCTCTCTCTCACACATTCTCTCCCCTCTCTCTCTCACATACATTCTTTCCCCTCTCTCTCACATACATTCTCTTCTCTCTCTCACATCCATTCTCTCCCCTCTCTCTCTTTCACATACATTCTGTCCTCCCTCTCTCTCACATACATTATCTCCCTCTCTCTCTCACATACATTTTCTCCCCTCTCTCTCTCACATACATTCTCTCCCTCTCTCTCATACATTCTCTCCCCTCTCTCTCACATACATTCTCTCCCCTCTCTCTCTCTCACATACATTCTCTCCTCTCTCTCTCACATACATTCTCTTCCCTCTATCACATTCTCTCCACCTCTCTCTCTCATATACATTCTGTCCTCTCTCTCACATACATTCTCTCCCCTCTCTCTCTCACATGCATTCTCTCCCCTCTGCCTCTCACATGCATTCTCTCCTCTCTCCCTCTCTCACATACATTCTCTCTCCTCTCTCTCACAAACACACACTATCTCCTCTCTCTCACACACACTATCCCCTCTCTCACAAACACACACTATCCCCTCTCTCACAAGCACATACTCACCCTCTCTCTCACAAACACTCTCTCCTCTCTCTCTCTCTCACATACATTCTCTCCCCTCTCTCTCACACATACATTTTCTCCCCCTCTCTCTCACATACATTCTCTCCCTCTCTCTCATACATTCTCTTCCCTCTCTCTCTCTCATACATTCTCTCCCCTCTCACACATACATTCTCTCCCCTCTCTCTCTCACATACATTCTCTCCCCTCTCTCTCTCACAATGCATTCTCTCACATGCATTCTCTCCACCTCTCTCTCTCACATTCTTTCATCTTTCTCTCACACATGCATTTCCTCCTCTCTCACATACATTCTCCCCTCTCTCTCTCACACACACATTCTCTCCCTCTCTCTCTCACATACATTCTCTCCCCTCTCTCTCTCTCACATACATTCTCTCTCCCTCTGTCTCTCACATACATTCTCTGTCCCTCTCTCACACATATTCTCTCCCCTCTCTCTCTCTCACAAGCATTCACTCCTCTCTCTCCCTCTCACATACCTTCTCCCCTCTCCCTCACAAACACACATTATCCCCCCTCCCTCACACACACTACCCCCTCTGTCTCACAAACACATGCTCGCCTTCTCTCTCACAAACACTCCCCCCTTCTCTCTCACATACATTCTCTCCGCTCTCTCACTACAAACACACACTCTCGCCTCTCTCTCTCTCACATACATTCTCTCCCCCTCTCTCACTCACATACATTCTCTCTCCCCTCTCTCTCTCTCACATACATTCTCTTTCCCTCTCCCTCTCACTTTCTCTCCCCTCTCTCTCTCTCACATACATTCTCTCCCCCTCTCTCACTCACATACATTCTCTCTCCCCTCTCTCTCTCTCACATACATTCTCTTTCCCTCTCCCTCTCACTTTCTCTCCCCTCTCTCTCTCTCACATACATTCTCTCTCCCTCTCTCACATACATTCTCTCTCCTTCTCTCTCTCTCACACATACATTCTCTCTCCCTCTCTCTCTCACATACATTTTCTCCCCCCCTCTCTCTCACATGCATTCTTTCCCCTCTCTCTCTCTCACATGCATTCTCTCCTCTCTCTCTCTTCTCACATACATTCTCTCCCCACTCTCTCTCACATACATTCTGTCCCCTTTCTCACATACATTCTCTCCTCTCTCTCTCCCACATAGATTCCCTCCCCTCTCTCACTCCCTCTCAGATACATTCTCTCCTCTCTCTCTCTCACATACATGCTGTCCCCTCTCTCACACATTCTCTCCCCTCTCTCTCTCACATACATTCTTTCCCCTCTCTCTCACATACATTCTCTTCTCTCTCTCACATAAATTCTCTTCCCTCTCTCTCTCTCACATACATTTTCTCGCCCCTCTCTCTCACATACATTCTCTCCCCTCTCTCTCTCACATACATTATATCCCTCTCTCTCTCACATACATTCTCTCTCCTCTCTCTCTCACATACATTCTCTCCCTCTCTCTCATACATTCTCTTCCCTCTCTCTCTGTCATACATTCTCTCCCCTCTCTCTCACATACATTCTCTCCCTCTCTCTCTCACACATACATTCTCTCCCCTCTCTCTCTCACATACACTCTCCTCCCTCTCTCTCTCACATACATTCTCTCCTCTCTCTCCCACATATATTCACTTCCCTCTCTCTCACATACATTCTCTCCCCCTCTCTCTCTCATATACATTCTCTCCTCTCTCTCTCTCAGATACATTCTCTCCTCTCTCTCACATACATTCTCTCCCCTCTCTCTCTCTCACATACATTCTCTCCTCTCTCTCTCACATACATTCTCTTCCCTCTCTCTCACATAGGTTCTCTGCCCCTCTCTCTCTCACACACATTCGCTCCCTCTCTCTCTCTCTCACATACATTCTCTCTCCCCCTCTCTCTCTCTCACATACATTCTGGCGCCTCTCTCTCTCACATATATTCTCTCCCCTCTCTCTCACATACATTCTCTCCTCTCTCTCTCACATACATTCTCTTCCCTCTCTCTCTCACACACATTCTCTCCCCCCTCTCTCTCACAGATACATTCTCTCCCTGTCTCATACATTCTCTCCCTCTCTCTCTCACATACATTCTCTCCCTCTCTCTCTCACATACATTCTCTCCCCTCTCTCTCTCTCTCACATGCATTCTCTCCTCTCTCTCCCTCTCACATACCTTCTCCCCTCTCCCTCACAAACACACATTATCCCCCTTCCCTCACACACACTATCCCCTCTGTCTCACAAACACATGCTCGGCCTCTCTCTCTCACAAACACTCTCCCCTTCTCTCTCACATACATTCTCTCCCCTCTCTCTCTCTCACATACATTCTCTCTCCCCTCTCCCTCTCACATACATTCTCTCTCCCTCTCCCTCTCACTTTCTCTCCCCTCTCTCTCTCACATACAATCTCTCTCCCTCTCTCACATACATTCTCTCTCCTACTCTCTCTGTCACACATACATTCTCTCTCCCTCTCTCTCTCACATGCATTCTCTCCCCTTTCTCTCACATGCATTCTCTCCTCTCTCTCTCTCTTCTCACATACATTCTCTCCCCTCTATCTCTCACATACATTCTGTCCCCTTTCTCACATACATTCTCTCCTCTCTCTCTCCCACATACATTCCCTCCCCTCTCTCTCCCCCTCTCACATACATTCTCTCCCTCTCTCTCACACATTCTCTCCCCTCTCTCTCTCACATACATTCTTTCCCCTCTCTCTCTCTCACATACATTCTCTCTCCCTCTCTCTCTCACATACATTCTCTGTCCCTCTCTCACATATATTCTCTCCCCTCTCTCTCTCTCACATGCATTCTCTCCTCTCTCTCCCTCTCACATACCTTCTCCCCTCTCCCTCACAAACACACATTATCCCCCTTCCCTCACACACACTATCCCCTCTGTCTCACAAACACATGCTCGCCTTCTCTCTCACAAACACTCTCCCCTTCTCTCTCACATACATTCTCTCCCCTCTCTCTCTCTCACATACATTCTCTCTCCCCTCTCTCTCACATACATTCTCTTCTCTCTCTCACATCCATTCTCTCCCCTCTCTCTCTCACATACATTCTTTCCCCTCTCTCTCACATACATTCTCTTCTCTCTCTCACATCCATTCTCTCCCCTCTCTCTCTTTCACATACATTCTGTCCTCTCTCTCTCTCACATACATTATCTCCCTCTCTCTCTCACATACATTTTCTCCCCTCTCTCTCTCACATACATTCTCTCCCTCTCTCTCATACATTCTCTCCCCTCTCTCTCACATACATTCTCTCCCCCTCTCTCTCTCTCACATACATTCTCTCCTCTCTCTCTCACATACATTCTCTTCCCTCTCTCTATCACATTCTCTCCACCTCTCTCTCTCATATACATTCTGTCCTCTCTCTCACATACATTCTCTCCCCTCTCTCTCTCACATGCATTCTCTCCCCTCTCCCTCTCACATGCATTCTCTCCTCTCTCCCTCTCTCACATACATTCTCTCTCCTCTCTCTCACAAACACACACTATCTCCTCTCTCTCACACACACTATCCCCTCTCTCACAAACACACACTATCCCCTCTCTCACAAGCACATACTCACCCTCTCTCTCACAAACACTCTCTCCTCTCTCTCTCTCTCACATACATTCTCTCCCCTCTCTCTCACACATACATTTTCTCCCCCTCTCTCTCACATACATTCTTTCATCTCTCTCTCACACATGCATTCTCTCGTCTCTCTCACATACATTCTCCCCTCTCTCTCTCACACACATAGATTCTCTCCCCTCTCTCTCACACATACATTCTCTCCCTTCTCTCTCCCTCTCACATACATTCTCTCTCCCTCTCTCTCTCTCTCACATACATTCTCTGTCCCTCTCTCACATATATTCTCTCCCCTCTCTCTCTCTCTCTCACACACATACAGTCTCCCCTCTCCCTCACAAACACACATTATCCCCCCTCCCTCACACACACTATCCCCGCTGTCTCACAAACACATGCTCACCCTCTCTCTCACAAACAATCTCCCCTTCTCTCTCACAGACATTCTCTCCCCTCTCTCACTACAAACACACACTCTCCCCTCTCTCTCAGAAACACGTACTCCCTCTCTCTCTCTCACAAACACTCTCCCCTCTCTCTCTCTCACAGACATTCTCTCCCCCCTCTCTCACACATACATTCTCTCTCCCTCTCTCACATACATTCTCTCTCCCCTCTCTCTCTCACATACATTCTCTCTCGCTCTCCCTCTCACTTTCTCTCCCCTCTCCCTCTCTCACATACATTCTCTCTCCCTCTCTTACATGCATTCTCTCCTCTCTCCCTCTATCACATATATTCTCTCCCCTCTTTCTCTCTCACATACATTCTCTCCCCTCTCTCTCTCACATGCATTCTCTCCCCTCTCCCTCTCACTTGCATTCTCTCCTCTCTCCCTCTCTCACATACATTCTCTCCCCTCTCCCGCACAAACACACACTATCTCCTCTCTCTCACACACACTATACCCTCTCTCACAAACACACACTATCCGCTCTCTCACAAACACATACTCACCCTCTCTCTCACAAACACTCTCTCCTCTCTCTCTCTCTCACATACATTCTCTCCCCTCTGTCTCTCAGATACATTCTCTCCCCCTCTCTGTCTCACATACATTCTTTCATCTCTCTCACACATGCATTCTCTCCTCTCTCACATACATTCTCCCCTCTCTCTCTCTCTCACACACATATATTCTCTCCCCTCTCTCTCACACATACATTCTCTCCCCTCTCTCTCCCTCTCACATACATTCTCTCCCTCTCTCTCTCACATACATTCTCTCCCTCTCTCTCTCACATACATTCTCTCCCCTCTCTCTCTCTCACATACATTCTCTCTCCCTCTCTCTCTCACATACATTCTCTGTCCCTCTCTCACATATATTCTCTCCCCTCTCTCTCTCTCACATGCATTCTCTCCTCTCTCTCCCTCTCACATACCTTCTCCCCTCTCCCTCACAAACACACATTATCCCCCTTCCCTCACACACACTATCCCCTCTGTCTCACAAACACATGCTCGGCCTCTCTCTCTCACAAACACTCTCCCCTTCTCTCTCACATACATTCTCTCCCCTCTCTCTCTCTCACATACATTCTCTCTCCCCTCTCCCTCTCACATACATTCTCTCTCCCTCTCCCTCTCACTTTCTCTCCCCTCTCTCTCTCACATACAATCTCTCTCCCTCTCTCACATACATTCTCTCTCCTACTGTCTCTGTCACACATACATTCTCTCTCCCTCTCTCTCTCACATACATTTTCTCCCCCCTCTGTCTCTCACATGCATTCTCTCCCCTCTCTCTCACATGCATTCTCTGCTCTCTCTCTCTCTTCTCACATACATTTTCTCCCCTCTATCTCTCACATACATTCTGTCCCCTTTCTCACATACATTCTCTCCTCTCTCTCTCCCACATACATTCCCTCCCCTCTCTCTCCCCCTCTCACATACATTCTCTCCCTCTCTCTCACACATTCTCTCCCCTCTCTCTCTCGCATACATTCTTTCCCCTCTCTCTCACATACATTCTCTTCTCTCTCTCACATCCATTCTCTCCCCTCACTCTCTTTCACATACATTCTGTCCTCTCTCTCTCTCACATACATTATCTCCCTATCTCTCTCACATACATTTTCTCCCCTCTCTCTCTCACATACATTCTCTCCCTCTCTCTCATTCTCTCCCCTCTCTCTCACATACATTCTCTCCCCTCTCTCTCTCTCACATACATTCTCTCCTCTCTCTCTCACATACATTCTCTTCCCTCTCTCTATCACATTCTCTCCACCTCTCTCTCTCATATACATTCTGTCCTCTCTCTCTCACATATACATTCTCTCCCCTCTCTCTCACATGCATTCTCTCCCCTCTCCCTCTCACATGCATTCTCTCCTCTCTCCCTCTCTCACATACATTCTCTCCCGTCTCTCTCACAAACACACACTATCTCCTCTCTCTCACACACACTATCCCCTCTCTCACAAACACACACTATCCCGTCTCTCACAAGCACATACTCACCCTCTCTCTCACAAACACTCTCTCCTCTCTCTCTCTCTCTCACATACATTCTCTCCCCTCTCTCTCTCACATACATTTTCTCCCCCTCTCTCTCACATACATTCTTTCATCTCTCTCTCACACATGCATTCTCTCCTCTCTCTCACATACATTCTCCCCTCTCTCTCTCACACACATAGATTCTCTCCCCTCTCTCTCACACATACATTCTCTCCCTTCTCTCTCCCTCTCACATACATTCTCTCTCCCTCTCTCTCTCTCTCACATACATTCTCTGTCCCTCTCTCACATATATTCTCTCCCCTCTCTCTCTCTCTCACACATACAGTCTCCCCTCTCCCTCACAAACACACATTATCCCCCTCCCTCACACACACTATCCCCTCTGTCTCACAAACACATGCTCACCCTCTCTCTCACAAACACTCTCCCCTTCTCTCTCACAGACATTCTCTCCCCTCTCTCACTACAAACACACACTCTCCCTCTCTCTCAGAAACACGTACTCCCTCTCGCTCTCTCACAAACACTCTCCCCTCTCTCTCTCTCACATACATTCTCTCCCCTCTCTCTCACAAATACATTCTCTCTCCCTCTCTCACATACATTCTCTCTCCCCTCTCTCTCTCACATACATTCTCTCTCCCTCTCCCTCTCACTTTCTCTCCCCTCTCCCTCTCTCACATACATTCTCTCTCCCTCTCTCACATGCATTCTCTCCTCTCTCCCTCTATCACATATATTCTCTCCCCTCTTTCTCTCTCACATACATTCTCTCCCCTCTCTCTCTCACATGCATTCTCTCCCCTCTCCCTCTCACTTGCATTCTCTCCTCTCGCCCTCTCTCACATACATTCTCTCCCCTCTCCCTCACAAACACACACTATCTCCTCTCTCTCACACACACTATACCCTCTCTCACAAACACACACTATCCGCTCTCTCACAAACACGTACTCACCCTCTCTCTCACAAACACTCTCTCCTCTCTCTCTCTCTCACATACATTCTCTCCCCTCTCTCTCAGATACATTCTCTCCCCGTCTCTGTCTCACATACATTCTTTCATCTCTCTCTCACACATGCATTCTCTCCTCTCTCACATACATTCTCCCCTCTCTCTCTCACACACATATATTCTCTCCCCTCTCTCTCACACATACATTCTCGCCCCTCTCTCTCCCTCTCACATACATTCTCTCCCTCTCTCTCTCACATACATTCTCTCCCCTCTCTCTCTCTCACATACATTCTCTCTCCCTCTCTCTCTCACATACATTCTCTGTCCCTCTCTCACATATATTCTCTCCCCTCTCTCTCTCTCACATGCATTCTCTCCTCTCTCTCCCTCTCACATACCTTCTCCCCTCTCCCTCACAAACACACGTTATCCCCCTTCCCTCACACACACTATCCCCTCTGTCTCACAAACACATGCTCTGCCTCTCTCTCTCACAAACACTCTCCCCTTCTCTCTCACATACATTCTCTCCCCTCTCTCTCTCTCTCATACATTCTCTCTCCCCTCTCCCGCTCACATACATTCTCTCTCCCTCTCCCTCTCACTTTCTCTCCCCTCTCTCTCTCACATACAATCTCTCTCCCTCTCTCACATACATTCTCTCTCCTACTCTCTCTGTCACACATACATTCTCTCTCCCTCTCTCTCTCACATACATTTTCTCCCCCCGTCTCTCACATGCATTCTCTCCCCTCTCTCTCACATGCATTCTCTCCTCTCTCTCTCTCACATACATTCTCTCCCCTCTCTCTCTCTCACATACATTCTCTCTCCCTCTCTCTCTCACATACATTCTCTGTCCCTCTCTCACATATATTCTCTCCCCTCTCTCTCTCTCACATGCATTCTCTCCTCTCTCTCCCTCTCACATACCTTCTCCCCTCTCCCTCACAAACACACGTTATCCCCCTTCCCTCACACACACTATCCCCTCTGTCTCACAAACACATGCTCTGCCTCTCTCTCTCACAAACACTCTCCCCTTCTCTCTCACATACATTCTCTCCCCTCTCTCTCTCTCTCATACATTCTCTCTCCCCTCTCCCGCTCACATACATTCTCTCTCCCTCTCCCTCTCACTTTCTCTCCCCTCTCTCTCTCACATACAATCTCTCTCCCTCTCTCACATACATTCTCTCTCCTACTCTCTCTGTCACACATACATTCTCTCTCCCTCTCTCTCTCACATACATTTTCTCCCCCCGTCTCTCACATGCATTCTCTCCCCTCTCTCTCACATGCATTCTCTCCTCTCTCTCTCTCTTCTCACATACATTTTCTCCCCTCTATCTCTCACATACATTCTGTCCCCTTTCTCACATACATTCTCTCCTCTCTCTCTCCCACATACATTCCCTCCCCTCTCTCTCCCCCTCTCACATACATTCTCTCCCTCTCTCTCACACATTCTCTCCCCTCTCACTCTCACATACATTCTTTCCCCTCTCTCTCACATACATTCTCTTCTCTCTCTCACATCCATTCTCTCCCCTCTCTCTCTTCCACATACATTCTGTCCTCTCTCTCTCTCACATACATTATCTCCCTATCTCTCTCACATACATTTTCTCCCCTCTCTCTCTCACATACATTCTCTCCCTCTCTCTCATTCTCTCCCCTCTCTCTCACATACATTCTCTCCCCTCTCTCTCTCTCACATAAATTCTCTCCTCTCTCTCTCACATACATTCTCTTCCCTCTCTCTATCACATTCTCTCCACCTCTCTCTCTCATATACATTCTGTCCTCTCTCTCTCACACATACATTCTCTCCCCTCTCTCTCACATGCATTCTCTCCCCTCTCCCTCTCACATGCATTCTCTCCTCTCTCCCCTCTCTCACATACATTCTCTCCCCTCTCTCTCACAAACACACACTATCTCCTCTCTCTCACACACACTATCCCCTCTCTCACAAACACACACTATCCCCTCTCTCACAAGCACATACTCACCCTCTCTCTCACAAACACTCTCTCCTCTCTCTCTCTCTCACATACATTCTCTCTCTCTCTCACATACATTTTCTCCCCCTCTCTCTCACATACATTCTTTCATCTCTCTCTCACACATGCATTCTCTCCTCTCTCTCACATACATTCTCCCCTCTCTCTCTCACACACATAGATTCTCTCCCCTCTCTCTCACACATACATTCTCTCCCTTCTCTCTCCCTCTCACATACATTCTCTCTCCCTCTCTCTCTCTCTCACATACATTCTCTGTCCCTCTCTCACATATATTCTCTCCCTCTCTCTCCCTCTCTCTCACACATACAGTCTCCCCTCTCCCTCACAAACACACATTATCCCCCTCCCTCACACACACTATCCCCTCTCTCTCACAAACACTCTCCCCTTCTCTCTCACAGACATTCTCTCCCCTCTCTCACTACAAACACACACTCTCCCCTCTCTCAGAAACACGTACTCCCTCTCTCTCTCTCTCACAAACACTCTCCCCTCTCTCTCTCTCACATACATTCTCTCCCCTCTCTCTCACACATACATTCTCTCTCCCTCTCTCACATACATTCTCTCTCCCCTCTCTCTCTCACATACATTCTCTCTCCCTCTATCACATGCATTCTCTTCTCTCTCCCTCTATCAGATATATTCTCTCCCCTCTTTCTCTCTCACATACATTCTCTCCCCTCTCTCTCTCACATGCATTCTCTCCCCTCTCCCTCTCACTTGCATTCTCTCCTCTCTCCCTCTCTCACATACATTCTCCTTTGTCTCCCTCACAAACACACACAATCCGCTCTCTCACAAACACATACTCACCCTCTCTCTCACAAACACTCTCTCCTCTCTCTCTCTCTCACATACATTCTCTCCCCTCTCTCTCTCACATACATTCTCTCCACCTCTCTCTCTCACATACATTCTTTCATCTCTCTCTCACACATGCATTCTCTCCTCTCTCACATACATTCTCCCCTCTCTCTCTCACACACACATTCTCTCCCTTTCTCTCTCACATACATTCTCTCCCCTCTCTCTCTCTCACATACATTCTCTGTCCCTCTGTCTCTCACATACATTCTCTGTCCCTCTCTCACACATATTCTATTCCCTCTCTCTCTCTCACATGCATTCGCTCCTCTCTCTCCCTCTCACATACCTTCTCCCTCTCGCTCACAAACACACATTATCCCCCCTCCCTCACACACACTACCCCCTCTGTCTCACAAACACATGCTCGCCCTCTCTCTCACAAACACTCTCCCCTTCTCTCTCACATACATTCTCTCCCCTCTCTTACTACAAACACACACTCTCCCCTCTCTCTCTCTCACAAACATTCTCTGCCCCTCTCTCACTCACATACATTCTCTCTCCCCTCTCTCTTTCACATACATTCTCTTTCCCTCTCCCTCTCACTTTCTCTCCCCTCTCTCTCTCTCACATACATTCTCTCTCCCTCTCTCACATACATTCTCTCTCCTTCTCTCTCTCACACATACATTCTCTCTCCCTCTCTCTCTCACATACATTTTCTCCCCCCTCTCTCTCTCTCACATGCATTCTTTCCCCTCTCTCTCTCTCACATGCATTCTCTCCTCTCTCTCTCTCTTCTCACATACATTCTCTCCCCACTCTCTCTCACATACATTCTGTCCCCTTTCTCACATACATTCTCTCCTCTCTCTCTCCCACATAGATTCCCTCCCCTCTCTCACTCCCTCTCAGATACATTACTCCTCTCTCTCTCTCACATACATGCTGTCCCCTCTCTCACACATTCTCTCCCCTCTATCTCTCACATACATTCTTTCCCCTCTCTCTCACATACATTCTCTTCTCTCTCTCACATAAATTCTCTTCCCTCTCTCTCTCTCACATACATTCTCTCGCCCCTCGCTCTCTCACATACATTCTCTCCCCTCTCTCTCTCACATACATTATATCCCTCTCTCTCTCACATACATTCTCTCCCTCTCTCTCATACATTCTCTTCCCTCTCTCTCTCTCATACATTCTCTCCTCTCTCTCTCACATACATTCTCTCCCTCTCTCTCTCACACATACATTCTCTCCCCTCTCTCTCTCACATACACTCTCCTCTCTCTCTCTCTCACATACATTCTCTCCTCTCTCTCCCACATATATTCACTTCCCTCTCTCTCACATACATTCTCTCCCCCTCTCTCTCTCATATACATTCTGTCCTCTCTCTCTCAGATACATTCTCTCCTCTCTCTCACATACATTCTCTCCCCTCTCTCTCTCTGACATACATTCTCTCCTCTCTCTCTCACATACATTCTCTTCCCTCTCTCTCACATATGTTCTCTGCCCCTCTCTCTCTCACACACATTTGCTCCCTCTCTCTCTCTCTCACATACATTCTCTCTCCCCCTCTCTCTCTCTCACATACATTCTGGCACCTCTCTCTCTCACATATATTCTCTCCCCTCTCTCTCTCACACACATTCTCTCCCCCTCTCTCTCTCATATACTTTCTGTCCTCTCTCTCTCTCACATACATTCTCTCCTCTCTCTCTCACATACATTCTCTCCCCCCTCTCTCTCACACATACATTCTCTCCCTCTCTCATACATTCTCTCCCTCTCACATACATTCTCTTCCCTCTCTCTCGCACATAGATTCGCTCCCCTCCCTCTCTCACATACATTCTCTTCCCTCTCTCTCTCTCACATACATTCTGGCCCCTCTCTCTCTCACATATATTCACTCCCCTCTCTCTCACATACATTCTCTCCCCTCTCTCTCTCTCACATACATTCTCTCCTCTCTCTCTCACATACATTCTCTTACCTCTCTCTCTCACATACGCTCTCTCTCCCTCTCTCTCTCACATACATTCTCTCCCTCTCTCTCTCTCTCACATACATTCTCTCTCCCCCTCTCTCTCTCTCACATACATTCTGGCCCCTCTCTGTCTCTCACATATATTCTCTCCCCTCTCTCTCACATACATTCTCTCCCCTCCCTCTCTCACATACATTCTCTCCCCTCTCTGTCTCTCACATACATTCTCTCCTCTCTCTCTCACATACATTCTCTTCCCTCTCTCTGTCACATACATTCTCTCCCCCTCTGTCTCTCATATACATTCTGTCCTCTCTCTCTCACATACATTCTCTCCACTCTCTCTCACATACATTCTCTACCCCCTCACTCTTTCACATACATTCTCTCCCTCTCTCATACATTCTCTCCCTCTCACATACATTCTCTTCCTCTCTCTCTCACATACATTCTCTTCCCTCTCTCTCTCATACATTCTCTCCCCTCTCTCACATACATTCTCTCCCCTTTCTATCTCAGATACACTCTCTCCCTCTCTCTCTCTCACATACATTCTCTCCTATCTCTCTCTCACATACATTCTGTCCCCTCTCCCTCTCACATACATTCTCTCCCCTGTCACATATATTCTCTCCCCTCTCTCTCTCTCACATGTATTCTCTCCTCTCTCTCTCTCTCATGCATTCTCTCCCGTCTCTCTCTCACATTGTCTCCCCCCTCTCTCTCTCTCACATACATTCTCTTCCCCCTTTCTCTCTCTCACTCACATAAATTCTCTCCCACCTCTCTCTCCCACATACATTCTCTTCCCTCTCTCTCACATACATTCTCTCCCCCTCTCTCTCTTATACATTCTGTCCTCTCTCTCTCACATACATTCTCTCCCTCTCTCTCACATACATTCTCTCCTCTCTCTCTCACATACATCTCTCCTCTCTCTCTCACATATATTCTCTTCCCCTCTCTCTCACATTCATTCTCTTCCCTCTCTCTCTCATACATTCTCTCCCCTCTCTCACATACATTCTCTCCCTTTCTCTCTCACATACATTCTCTCCCTCTCTCTCTCATACATTCACTCCCCTCTCTCTCTCACATACACTCTCTCCCTCTCTCTCTCTCACGTACATTCTCTCCTCTGTCTCTCTCACATACATTCTGTCCCCTCTCTCTCTCACATACATTCTGTCCCCTCTCCCTCTCACATACATCCTCTCCCCTCTCACATATTCTCTCTCCCTCTCTCACATGCATTCTCTCCTCTCTCCCTCTATCACATATATTCTCTCCCCTCTTTCTCTCTCACATACTTTCTCTCCCCTCTCTCTCTCACATGCATTCTCTCCCCTCTCCCTCTCACTTGTATTCTCTCCTCTCTCCCTCTCTCACATACATTCTCTCCCCTCTCCCTCACAAACACACACTATCTCCTCTCTCTCACACACACTATACCCTCTCTCACAAACACACACCAATCCGCTCTCTCACAAACACATACTCACCCTCTCTCTCACAAACACTCTCTCCTCTCTCTCTCTCTCACATACATTCTCTCCCCTCTCTCTCACATACATTCTCTCCACCTCTCTCACATACATTCTTTCATCTCTCTCTCACACATTGCATTCTCTCCTCTCTCACATACATTCTCCCCTCTCTCTCTCACACACACATTCTCTCCCTCTCTCTCTCACATACATTCTCTCCCCTCTCTCTCTCTCACATACATTCTCTCTCCCTCTGTCTCTCACATACATTCTCTGTCCCTCTCTCACACATATTCTCTCCCCTCTCTCTCTCTCACATGCATTCGCTCCTCTCTCTCCCTCTCACATACCTTCTCCCCTCTCCCTCACAAACACACATTATCCCCCCTCCCTCACACACACTACCCCCTCTGTCTCACAAACACATGCTCGCCCTCTCTCTCACAAACACTCTCCCCTTCTCTCTCACATACATTCTCTCCCCTCTCTTACTACAAACACACACTCTCCCCTCTCTCTCTCTCACAAACATTCTCTGCCCCTCTCTCACTCACATACATTCTCTCTCCCCTCTCTCTTTCACATACATTCTCTTTCCCTCTCCCTCTCACTTTCTCTCCCCTCTCTCTCTCTCACATACATTCTCTCTCCCTCTCTCACATACATTCTCTCTCCTTCTCTCTCTCTCACACATACATTCTCTCTCCCTCTCTCTCTCACATACATTTTCTCCCCCCTCTCTCTCTCTCACATGCATTCTTTCCCCTCTCTCTCTCTCACATGCATTCTCTCCTCTCTCTCTCTCTTCTCACATACATTCTCTCCCCACTCTCTCTCACATACATTCTGTCCCCTTTCTCACATACATTCTCTCCTCTCTCTCTCCCACATAGATTCCCTCCCTCTCTCACTCCCTCTCAGATACATTCTCTCCTCTCTCTCTCTCACATACATGCTGTCCCCTCTCTCACACATTCTCTCCCCTCTATCTCTCACATACATTCTTTCCCCTCTCTCTCACATACATTCTCTTCTCTCTCTCACATAATTCTCTTCCCTCTCTCTCTCTCACATACATTCTCTCGCCCTCGCTCTCTCACATACATTCTCTCCCCTCTCTCTCTCACATACATTCTCTCCCTCTCTCTCTCACATACATTCTCTCCCTCTCTCTCATACATTCTCTTCCCTCTCTCTCTCTCACATACATTCTCTCCCTCTCTCTCTCACACATACATTCTCTCCCCTCTCTCTCTCACATACACTCTCCTCTCTCTCTCTCTCACATACATTCTCTCCTCTCTCTCCCACATATATTCACTTCCCTCTCTCTCACATACATTCTCTCCCCCTCTCTCTCTCATATACATTCTGTCCTCTCTCTCTCTCAGATACATTCTCTCCTCTCTCTCACATACATTCTCTCCCCTCTCTCTCTCTCACATACATTCTCTCCTCTCTCTCTCTCACATACATTCTCTTCCCTCTCTCTCACATATGTTCTCTGCCCCCTCTCTCTCTCACACACATTTGCTCCTCTCTCTCTCTCTCTCACATACATTCTCTCTCCCCCTCTCTCTCTCTCACATACATTCTGGCACCTCTCTCTCTCACATATATTCTCTCCCCTCTCTCTCACATACATTCTCTGCTCTATCTCTCACGTACATTCTCTTCCCTCTCTCTCTCACACACATTCTCTCCCCCTCTCTCTCTCATATACTTTCTGTCCTCTCTCTCTCTCACATACATTCTCTCCTCTCTCTCTCACATACATTCTCTCCCCCCTCTCTCTCACACATACATTCTCTCCCTCTCTCATACATTCTCTCCCTCTCACATACATTCTCTTCCCTCTCTCTCGCACATAGATTCGCTCCACTCCCTCTCTCACATACATTCTCTTCCCTCTCTCTCTCTCACATACATTCTGGCCCCTCTCTCTCTCACATATATTCACTCCCCTCTCTCTCACATACATTCTCTCCCCTCTCTCTCTCTCACATACATTCTCTCCTCTCTCTCTCACATACATTCTCTTACCTCTCTCTCTCACATACGCTCTCTCCCTCTCTCTCTCACATACATTCTCTCCCTCTCTCTCTCTCTCACATACATTCTCTCTCCCCCTCTCTCTCTCTCACATACATTCTGGCCCCTCTCTGTCTCTCACATATATTCTCTCCCCTCTCTCTCACATACATTCTCTCCCCTCCCTCTCTCACATACATTCTCTCCCCTCTCTGTCTCTCACATACATTCTCTCCTCTCTCTCTCACATACATTCTCTTCCCTCTCTCTGTCACATACATTCTCTCCCCCTCTGTCTCTCATATACATTCTGTCCTCTCTCTCTCACATACATTCTCTCCACTCTCTCTCACATACATTCTCTACCCCCTCACTCTTTCACATACATTCTCTCCCTCTCTCATACATTCTCTCCCTCTCACATACATTCTCTTCCCTCTCTCTCACATACATTCTCTTCCCTCTCTCTCTCATACATTCTCTCCCCTCTCTCACATACATTCTCTCCCCTTTCTATCTCAGATACACTCTCTCCCTCTCTCTCTCTCACATACATTCTCTCCTATCTCTCTCTCACATACATTCTGTCCCCTCTCCCTCTCACATACATTCTCTCCCCTGTCACATATATTCTCTCCCCTCTCTCTCTCTCACATGTATTCTCTCCTCTCTCTCTCTCTCATGCATTCTCTCCCGTCTCTCTCTCACATTGTCTCCCCCCTCTCTCTCTCTCACATACATTCTCTCCCACCTCTCTCTCCCACATACATTCTCTTCCCTCTCTCTCACATACATTCTCTCCCCCTCTCTCTCTTATACATTCTGTCCTCTCTCTCTCACATACATTCTCTCCTCTCTCTCACATACATTCTCTCCCCTCTCTCTCTCTCACATACATTCTCTCCTCTCTCTCTCACATATATTCTCTTCCCTCTCTCTCACATTCATTCTCTTCCCTCTCTCTCTCATACATTCTCTCCCCTCTCTCAGATACATTCTCTCCCTTTCTCTCTCACATACATTCTCTCCCCTCTCTCTCTCATACATTCACTCCCCTCTCTCTCTCACATACACTCTCTCCCTCTCTCTCTCTCACGTACATTCTCTCCTCTGTCTCTCTCACATACATTCTGTCCCCTCTCTCTCTCACATACATTCTGTCCCCTCTCCCTCTCACATACATCCTCTCCCCTCTCACATATTCTCTCTCCCTCTCTCACATGCATTCTCTCTTCTCTCCCTCTATCACATATATTCTCTCCCCTCTTTCTCTCTCACATACTTTCTCTCCCCTCTCTCTCTCACATGCATTCTCTCCCCTCTCCCTCTCACTTGTATTCTCTCCTCTCTCCCTCTCTCACATACATTCTCTCCCCCTCTCCCTCACAAACACACACTATCTCCTCTCTCTCACACACACTATACCCTCTCTCACAAACACACACAATCCGCTCTCTCACAAACACATACTCACCCTCTCTCTCACAAACACTCTCTCCTCTCTCTCTCTCTCACATACATTCTCTCCCCTCTCTCTCTCACATACATTCTCTCCACCTCTCTCACATACATTCCTTCATCTCTCTCTCACACATGCATTCTCTCCTCTCTCACATACATTCTCCCCTCTCTCTCTCACACACACATTCTCTCCCTCTCTCTCTCACATACATTCTCTCCCCTCTCTCTCTCTCACATACATTCTCTCTCCCTCTGTCTCTCACATACATTCTCTGTCCCTCTCTCACACATATTCTCTCCCCTCTCTCTCTCTCACATGCATTCGCTCCTCTCTCTCCCTCTCATATACCTTCTCCCCTCTCCCTCACAAACACACATTATCCCCCCTCCCTCACACACACTATCCCCTATGTCTCACAAACACATGCTCGCCCTCTCTCTCACAACACTCTCCCCTTCTCTCTCACATACATTCTCTCCCCTCTCTTACTACAAACACACACTCTCCCCTCTCTCTCTCTCACATACATTCTCTTCCCTCTCTCTGTCACATACATTCTCTCCCCTCTGTCTCTCATATACATTCTGTCCTCTCTCTCTCACATACATTCTCTCCACTCTCTCTCACATACATTCTCTACCCCCTCACTCTTCACATACATTCTCTCCCTCTCTCATACATTCTCTCCCTCTCACATACATTCTCTTCCCTCTCTCTCTCACATACATTCTCTTCCCTCTCTCTCTCATACATTCTCTCCCCTCTCTCACATACATTCTCTCCCCTTTCTATCTCAGATACACTCTCTCCCTCTCTCTCTCTCACATACATTCTCTCCTATCTCTCTCTCACATACATTCTGTCCCCTCTCCCTCTCACATACATTCTCTCCCCTGTCACATATATTCTCTCCCCTCTCTCTCTCTCACATGTATTCTCTCCTCTCTCTCTCTCTCATGCATTCTCTCCCGTCTCTCTCTCACATTGTCTCCCCCCTCTCTCTCTCTCACATACATTCTCTTCCCCCTTTCTCTCTCTCACATAAATTCTCTCCCACCTCTCTCTCCCACATACATTCTCTTCCCTCTCTCTCACATACATTCTCTCCCCCTCTCTCTCTTATACATTCTGTCCTCTCTCTCTCACATACATTCTCTCCTCTCTCTCACATACATTCTCTCCCCTCTCTCTCTCTCACATACATTCTCTCCTCTCTCTCTCACATATATTCTCTTCCCTCTCTCTCAGATTCATTCTCTTCCCTCTCTCTCTCATACATTCTCTCCCCTCTCTCACATACATTCTCTCCCTTTCTCTCTCACATACATTCTCTCCCCTCTCTCTCTCATACATTCACTCCCCTCTCTCTCTCACATACACTCTCTCCCTCTCTCTCTCTCACGTACATTCTCTCCTCTGTCTCTCTCACATACATTCTGTCCCCTCTCTCTCTCACATACATTCTGTCCCCTCTCCCTCTCACATACATCCTCTCCCCTCTCACATATTCTCTCTCCCTCTCTCACATGCATTCTCTCCTCTCTCCCTCTATCACATATATTCTCTCCCCTCTTTCTCTCTCACATACTTTCTCTCCCCTCTCTCTCTCACATGCATTCTCTCCCCTCTCCCTCTCACTTGTATTCTCTCCTCTCTCCCTCTCTCACATACATTCTCTCCCCTCTCCCTCACAAACACACACTATCTCCTCTCTCTCACACACACTATACCCTCTCTCACAAACACACACAATCCGCTCTCTCACAAACACATACTCACCCTCTCTCTCACAAACACTCTCTCCTCTCTCTCTCTCTCACATACATTCTCTCCCCTCTCTCTCTCACATACATTCTCTCCACCTCTCTCACATACATTCTTTCATCTCTCTCTCACACATGCATTCTCTCCTCTCTCACATACATTCTCCCCTCTCTCTCTCACACACACATTCTCTCCCTCTCTCTCTCACATACATTCTCTCCCCTCTCTCTCTCTCACATACATTCTCTCTCCCTCTGTCTCTCACATACATTCTCTGTCCCTCTCTCACACATATTCTCTCCCCTCTCTCTCTCTCACATGCATTCGCTCCTCTCTCTCCCTCTCATATACCTTCTCCCCCTCTCCCTCACAAACACACATTATCCCCCCTCCCTCACACACACTATCCCCTATGTCTCACAAACACATGCTCGCCCTCTCTCTCACAAACACTCTCCCCTTCTCTCTCACATACATTCTCTCCCCTCTCTTACTACAAACACACACTCTCCCCTCTCTCTCTCTCACATACATTCTCTCCCCCTCTCTCACTCACATACATTCTCTCTCCCCTCTCTCTCTCACATACATTCTCTTTCCCTCTCCCTCTCACTTTCTCTCCCCTCTCTCTCTCTCACATACATTCTCTCTCCCTCTCTCACATACATTCTCTCTCCTTCTCTCTCTCTCACACATACATTGTCTCTCCCTCTCTCTCTCACATACATTTTCTCCCCCCTCTCTCTCTCTCACATGCATTCTCTCCTCTCTCTCTCTCTTCTCACATACATTCTCTCCCCACTCTCTCTCACATACATTCTGTCCCCTTTCTCACATACATTCTCTCCTCTCTCTCTCCCACATAGATTCCCTCCCCTCTCTCACTCCCTCTCAGATACATTCTCTCCTCTCTCTCTCTCACATACATGCTGTCCCCTCTCTCACACATTCTCTCCCCTCTATCTCTCACATACATTCTTTCCCCTCTCTCTCACATACATTCTCTTCTCTCTCTCACATAAATTCTCTTCCCTCTCTCTCTCTCACATACATTCTCTCCTATCTCTCTCTCACATACATTCTGTCCCCTCTCCCTCTCACATACATTCTCTCCCCTGTCACATATATTCTCTCCCCTCTCTCTCTCTCACATGTATTCTCTCCTCTCTCTCTCTCTCATGCATTCTCTCCCGTCTCTCTCTCACATTGTCTCCCCCCTCTCTCTCTCTCACATACATTCTCTTCCCCCTTTCTCTCTCTCACATAAATTCTCTCCCACCTCTCTCTCCCACATACATTCTCTTCCCTCTCTCTCACATACATTCTCTCCCCTCTCTCTCTTTTTCATTCTGTCCTCTCTCTCTCACATACATTCTCTCCTCTCTCTCACATACATTCTCTCCCCTCTCTCTCTCTCACATACATTCTCTCCTCTCTCTCTCACATATATTCTCTTCCCTCTCTCTCACATTCATTCTCTTCCCTCTCTCTCTCATACATTCTCTCCCCTCTCTCACATACATTCTCTCCCTTTCTCTCTCACATACATTCTCTCCCCTCTCTCTCTCATACATTCTCTCCCCTCTCTCTCTCACATACACTCTCTCCCTCTCTCTCTCTCACGTACATTCTCTCCTCTGTCTCTCTCACATACATTCTGTCCCCTCTCTCTCTCACATACATTCTGTCCCCTCTCCCTCTCACATACATCCTCTCCCCTCTCACATATATTCTCTCCCCTCTCTCTCACATGCATTCTCTCTCCCTCTCTCACATGCATTCTCTCCTCTCTCCCTCTATCACATATATTCTCTCCCCTCTTTCTCTCTCACATACATTCTCTCCCCTCTCTCTCTCACATGCATTCTCTCCCCTCTCCCTCTCACTTGTATTCTCTCCTCTCTCCCTCTCTCACATACATTCTCTCCCCTCTCCCTCACAAACACACACTATCTCCTCTCTCTCACACACACTATACCCTCTCTCACAAACACACACAATCCGCTCTCTCACAAACACATACTCACCCTCTCTCTCACAAACACTCTCTCCTCTCTCTCTCTCTCACATACATTCTCTCCCCTCTCTCTCTCACATACATTCTCTCCACCTCTCTCTCTCACATACATTCTTTCATCTCTCTCTCACACATGCATTCTCTCCTCTCTCACATACATTCTCCCCTCTCTCTCTCACACACACATTCTCTCCCTCTCTCTCTCACATACATTCTCTCCCCTCTCTCTCTCTCACATACATTCTCTCTCCCTCTGTCTCTCACATACATTCTCTGTCCCTCTCTCACACATATTCTCTCCCCTCTCTCTCTCTCACAAGCATTCACTCCTCTCTCTCCATCTCACATACCTTCTCCCCTCTTGCTCACAAACACACATTATCCCCCCTCCCTCACACACACTATCCCCTATGTCTCACAAACACATGCTCGCCCTCTCTCTCACAAACACTCTCCCCTTCTCTCTCAGATACATTCTCTCCCCTCTCTTACTACAAACACACTCTCTCCTCTCTCTCTCTCTCACATACATTCTCTCCCCCTCTCTCACTCACATACATTCTCTCTCCCCTCTCTCTCTCACATACATTCTCTTTCCCTCTCCCTCTCACTTTCTCTCCCCTCTCTCTCTCTCACATACATTCTCTCTCCCTCTCTCACATACATTCTCTCTCCTTCTCTCTCTCTCACACATACATTCTCTCTCCCTCTCTCTCTCACATACATTTTCTCCCCCCTCTCTCTCTCTCACATGCATTCTTTCCCCTCTCTCTCTCTCACATGCATTCTCTCCTCTCTCTCTCTTCTCACATACATTCTCTCCCCACTCTCTCTCACATAGATTCCCTCCCCTCTCTCACTCCCTCTCAGATACATTCTCTCCTCTCTCTCTCTCACATACATGCTGTCCCCTCTCTCACACATTCTCTCCCCTCTATCTCTCACATACATTCTTTCCCCTCTCTCTCACATACATTCTCTTCTCTCTCTCACATAAATTCTCTTCCCTCTCTCTCTCTCACATACATTCTCTCCTATCTCTCTCTCACATACATTCTGTCCCCTCTCCCTCTCACATACATTCTCTCCCCTGTCACATATATTCTCTCCCCTCTCTCTCTCTCACATGTATTCTCTCCTCTCTCTCTCTCTCATGCATTCTCTCCCGTCTCTCTCTCACATTGTCTCCCCCCTCTCTCTCTCTCACATACATTCTCTTCCCCCTTTCTCTCTCTCACATAAATTCTCTCCCACCTCTCTCTCCCACATACATTCTCTTCCCTCTCTCTCACATACATTCTCTCCCCCTCTCTCTCTTATACATTCTGTCCTCTCTCTCTCACATACATTCTCTCCTCTCTCTCACATACATTCTCTCCCCTCTCTCTCTCTCACATACATTCTCTCCTCTCTCTCTCACATATATTCTCTTCCCTCTCTCTCACATTCATTCTCTTCCCTCTCTCTCTCATACATTCTCTCCCCTCTCTCACATACATTCTCTCCCTTTCTCTCTCACATACATTCTCTCCCCTCTCTCTCTCATACATTCTCTCCCCTCTCTCTCTCACATACACTCTCTCCCTCTCTCTCTCTCACGTACATTCTCTCCTCTGTCTCTCTCACATACATTCTGTCCCCTCTCTCTCTCACATACATTCTGTCCCCTCTCCCTCTCACATACATCCTCTCCCCTCTCACATATATTCTCTCCCCTCTCTCTCACATGCATTCTCTCTCCCTCTCTCACATGCATTCTCTCCTCTCTCCCTCTATCACATATATTCTCTCCCCTCTTTCTCTCTCACATACATTCTCTCCCCTCTCTCTCTCACATGCATTCTCTCCCCTCTCCCTCTCACTTGTATTCTCTCCTCTCTCCCTCTCTCACATACATTCTCTCCCCTCTCCCTCACAAACACACACTATCTCCTCTCTCTCACACACACTATACCCTCTCTCACAAACACACACAATCCGCTCTCTCACAAACACATACTCACCCTCTCTCTCACAAACACTCTCTCCTCTCTCTCTCTCTCACATACATTCTCTCCCCTCTCTCTCTCACATACATTCTCTCCACCTCTCTCTCTCACATACATTCTTTCATCTCTCTCTCACACATGCATTCTCTCCTCTCTCACATACATTCTCCCCTCTCTCTCTCACACACACATTCTCTCCCTCTCTCTCTCACATACATTCTCTCCCCTCTCTCTCTCTCACATACATTCTCTCTCCCTCTGTCTCTCACATACATTCTCTGTCCCTCTCTCACACATATTCTCTCCCCTCTCTCTCTCTCACATGCATTCGCTCCTCTCCCTCCATCTCACATACCTTCTCCCCTCTTGCTCACAAACACACATTATCCCCCCTCCCTCACACACACTATCCCCTATGTCTCACAAACACATGCTCGCCCTCTCTCTCACAAACACTCTCCCCTTCTCTCTCAGATACATTCTCTCCCCTCTCTTACTACAAACACACACTCTCCCCTCTCTCTCTCTCACATACATTCTCTCCCCCTCTCTCACTCACATACATTCTCTCTCCCCTCTCTCTCTCACATACATTCTCTTTCCCTCTCCCTCTCACTTTCTCTCCCCTCTCTCTCTCTCACATACATTCTCTCTCCCTCTCTCACATACATTCTCTCTCCTTCTCTCTCTCTCACACATACATTCTCTCTCCCTCTCTCTCTCACATACATTTTCTCCCCCCTCTCTCTCTCTCACATGCATTCTTTCCCCTCTCTGTCTCTCACATGCATTCTCTCCTCTCTCTCTCTTCTCACATACATTCTCTCCCCACTCTCTCTCACATACATTCTGTCCCCTTTCTCACATACATTCTCTCCTCTCTCTCTCCCACATAGATTCCCTCCCCTCTCTCACTCCCTCTCAGATACATTCTCTCCTCTCTCTCTCTCACATACATGCTGTCCCCTCTCTCACACATTCTCTCCCCTCTATCTCTCACATACATTCTTTCCCCTCTCTCTCACATACATTCTCTTCTCTCTCTCACATAAATTCTCTTCCCTCTCTCTCTCTCACATACATTCTCTCGCCCCTCTCTCTCTCACATACATTCTCTCCCCTCTCTCTCTCACATACATTATATCCCTCTCTCTCTCACATACATTCTCTCCCTCTCTCTCATACATTCTCTTCCCTCTCTCTCTCTCATACATTCTCTCCTCTCTCTCTCACATACATTCTCTCCCTCTCTCTCTCACACATACATTCTCTCCCCTCTCTCTCTCACATACACTCTCCTCCCTCTCTCTCTCACATACATTCTCTCCTCTCTCTCCCACATATATTCACTTCCCTCTCTCTCACATACATTCTCTCCCCCTCTCTCTCTCATATACATTCTGTCCTCTCTCTCTCTCAGATACATTCTCTCCTCTCTCTCACATACATTCTCTCCCCTCTCTCTCTCTCACATACATTCTCTCCTCTCTCTCTCACATACATTCTCTTCCCTCTCTCTCACATATGTTCTCTGCCCCTCTCTCTCTCACACACATTTGCTCCCTCTCTCTCTCTCTCACATACATTCTCTCTCCCCCTCTCTCTCTCTCACATACATTCTGGCACCTCTCTCTCTCACATATATTCTCTCCCCTCTCTCTCACATACATTCTCTCCTCTATCTCTCACGTACATTCTCTTCCCTCTCTCTCTCACACACATTCTCTCCCCCTCTCTCTCTCATATACATTCTGTCCTCTCTCTCTCTCACATACATTCTCTCCCCCCTCTCTCTCACACATACATTCTCTCCCTCTCTCATACATTCTCTCCCTCTCACATACATTCTCTTCCCTCTCTCTCGCACATACATTCGCTCCCCTCCCTCTCTCACATACATTCTCTTCCCTCTCTCTCTCTCACATACATTCTGGCCCCTCTCTCTCTCACATATATTCACTCCCCTCTCTCTCACATACATTCTCTCCCCTCTCTCTCTCTCACATACATTCTCTCTCCCTCTCTCACATACATTCTCTCTCCTTCTCTCTCTCTCACACATACATTCTCTCTCCCTCTCTCTCTCACATACATTTTCTCCCCCCTCTCTCTCTCTCACATGCATTCTTTCCCCTCTCTCTCTCTCACATGCATTCTCTCCTCTCTCTCTCTTCTCACATACATTCTCTCCCCACTCTCTCTCACATACATTCTGTCCCCTTTCTCACATACATTCTCTCCTCTCTCTCTCCCACATAGATTCCCTCCCCTCTCTCACTCCCTCTCAGATACATTCTCTCCTCTCTCTCTCTCACATACATGCTGTCCCCTCTCTCACACATTCTCTCCCCTCTATCTCTCACATACATTCTTTCCCCTCTCTCTCACATACATTCTCTTCTCTCTCTCACATAAATTCTCTTCCCTCTCTCTCTCTCACATACATTCTCTCGCCCCTCTCTCTCTCACATACATTCTCTCCCCTCTCTCTCTCACATACATTATATCCCTCTCTCTCTCACATACATTCTCTCCCTCTCTCTCATACATTCTCTTCCCTCTCTCTCTCTCATACATTCTCTCCTCTCTCTCTCACATACATTCTCTCCCTCTCTCTCTCACACATACATTCTCTCCCCTCTCTCTCTCACATACACTCTCCTCCCTCTCTCTCTCACATACATTCTCTCCTCTCTCTCCCACATATATTCACTTCCCTCTCTCTCACATACATTCTCTCCCCCTCTCTCTCTCATATACATTCTGTCCTCTCTCTCTCTCAGATACATTCTCTCCTCTCTCTCACATACATTCTCTCCCCTCTCTCTCTCTCACATACATTCTCTCCTCTCTCTCTCACATACATTCTCTTCCCTCTCTCTCACATATGTTCTCTGCCCCTCTCTCTCTCACACACATTTGCTCCCTCTCTCTCTCTCTCACATACATTCTCTCTCCCCCTCTCTCTCTCTCACATACATTCTGGCACCTCTCTCTCTCACATATATTCTCTCCCCTCTCTCTCACATACATTCTCTCCTCTATCTCTCACGTACATTCTCTTCCCTCTCTCTCTCACACACATTCTCTCCCCCTCTCTCTCTCATATACATTCTGTCCTCTCTCTCTCTCACATACATTCTCTCCCCCCTCTCTCTCACACATACATTCTCTCCCTCTCTCATACATTCTCTCCCTCTCACATACATTCTCTTCCCTCTCTCTCGCACATACATTCGCTCCCCTCCCTCTCTCACATACATTCTCTTCCCTCTCTCTCTCTCACATACATTCTGGCCCCTCTCTCTCTCACATATATTCACTCCCCTCTCTCTCACATACATTCTCTCCCCTCTCTCTCTCTCACATACATTCTGTCCTCTCTCTCTCACATACATTCTCTTACCTCTCTCTCTCACATACGCTCTCTCTCCCTCTCTCTCTCACATACATTCTCTCCTCTCTCTCTCACATATATTCTCTTCCCTCTCTCTCTCACATTCATTCTCTTCCCTCTCTCTCTCATACATTCTCTCCCCTCTCTCACATACATTCTCTCCCTTTCTCTCTCACATACATTCTCTCCCCTCTCTCTCTCATACATTCTCTCCCCTCTCTCTCTCACATACACTCTCTCCCTCTCTCTCTCTCACGTACATTCTCCCCTCTGTCTCTCTCACATACATTCTGTCCCCTCTCTCTCTCACATACATTCTGTCCCCTCTCCCTCTCACATACATCCTCTCCCCTCTCACATATATTCTCTCCCCTCTCTCTCACATGCATTCTCTCTTCTCTCCCTCTCTCACATATATTCTCTCCCCTCTTTCTCTCTCACATACATTCTCTCCCCTCTCTCTCTCACATGCATTATCTCCCCTCTCCCTCTCACTTGCATTCTCTCCTCTCTCCCTCTCTCATATACATTCTCTCCCCTCTCCCTCACAAGCACACACTATCTCCTCTCTCTCACACACTATCCCCTCTCTCACAAACACACACTATCTCCTCTCTCACAAACACATACTCACCCTCTCTCTCACAAACACTCTCTCGTCTCTCTCTCTCTCACATACATTCTCTCTCCCTCTCTCTCTCACATACATTCTCTGTCCCTCTCTCACATATATTCTCTCCCCTCTCTCTCTCTCACATGCATTCTCTCCTCTCTCTCCCTCTCACATACCTTCTCCCCTCTCCCGCACAAACACATTATCCCCCCTCCCTCACACACACTATCCCCTCTGTCTCACAAACACATGCTCGCCCTCTCTCTCACACTCTCCCCTTCTCTCTCACATACATTCTCTCCCCTCTCTCACTGCAAACACACACTCTCCCCTCTCTCTCTCTCACATACATTCTCTCCCCTCTCTCTCTCTCACCTACATTCTCTCTCCCTCTCCCTCTCACTTTCTCTCCCCTCTCTCTCTCTCACATACATTCTCTCTCCCTCTCTCTCTCTCACACATACATTCTCTCTCCCTCTCTCTCACATACATTTTCTCCCCCTCTCTCTCTCTCACATGCATTCTCTCCCCTCTCTCTCACCTGCATTCTCTGCTCTCTCTCTCTTCTCACATACATTCTCTCCCCTCTCTCTCACATACATTATGTTCCCTTCTCACATACATTCTCGCCTCTCTCTCTCCCACATACAGTCCCTGCCCTCTCTCTCTCCCTCTCACATACATTCTCTCCTCTCTCTCTCTCTCTCACATACATGCTGTCCCCTCTCTCTCACATACATTCTCTTCTCTCTCTCACCTACATTCTCTTCCCTCTCTCTCTCTCACATACATTCTCTCCCCCCTCTCTCTTTCACATACATTCTGTCCTCTCTCTCACATACATTCTCTCCTCTCTCTCTCACATACATTCTCTCCCCGCTCTCTCTCACATACATTATATCCTTCTGTCTCTCACATACATTCTCTCCCCTCTCTCTCTCTCATACATTCTCTTCCCTCTCTCTCTCTCATACATTCTCTCCCCTCTCTCTCACATACATTCTCTCCCTCTCTCTCTCACACATACATTCTCTCCCCTCCCTCTCTCACATACATTCTCTCCCCTCTCTCTCTCTCTCTCTCACATACATTCTCTCCCCTCCCTCTCACATGCATTCTCACCCCTCTCCCTCTCACATGCATTCTCTCCTCTCTCCCTCTCTCACATACATTCTCTCCCCTCTCCCTCACAAACACACACTATCTCCTCTCTCTCACACACTATCCCCTCTCTCACAAACACATACTCCCCCTCTCTCTCACAAACACTCTCTCCTCTCTCTCTCTCTCTCACATACATTCTCTCCCCTCTCTCTCTCACATGCATTTTCTCCCCCTCTCTCTCACATACATTCTTTCATCTCTCTCTCACACATGCATTCTCTCCTCTGTCTCACATACATTCTCCCCTCTCTCTCTCAGACACATACATTCTCTCCTCTCTCTCTCACACATACATTCTCTCCCCTCTCTCTCCCTCTCACATACATTCTCTGTCCCTCTCTCACATATATTCTCTCCCCTCTCTCTCTCTCTCACATGCATTTTCTCCTCTCTCTCCCTCTCACATACATTCTCCCCTCTCCCTCACAAACACACATTATCCCCTCTCCCTCACACACACTATCCCGTCTGTCTCACAAACACATGCTCGTCCTCTCTCTCACAAACACTCTCCCCTTCTCTCTCACATACATTCTCTCCCCTCTCTCACTACAAACACACACTCTCCCCTCTCTCTCACAAACACTCCCCTCTCTCTCTCTCACATACATTCTCTCTCCCTCTCTCACATACATTCTCTCTCCCCTCTCTCTCTCACATACATTCTCTCTCCCTCTCGCTCTCACTTTCTCTCCCCTCTCTCTCTCTCACATACATTCTCTCTCCCTATCTCACAGGCATTCTCTCCTCTCTCTCTCTCTCTCACACATACATTCTCTGTCTCTCTCTCACATACTCTCTCTCCCCTCTCTCTCTCACATACACTCCCTCCCCTTTCCCTTCTCACATTTTACCCCTCTAGCTCTCCCTTTCATCTCCCCATTTCTTCCTCTCATGTGCAAGAATGCAGCAATAAGCAAGGAATCTGAGTGAGACCATACACCCCCTGATGTACTGCTATCCGATAAGTTCTTGACAGACTTTGTAATTCAGCCCTTTGTTCTACAAACACTGACTAGCACAGAGTCATTGAAGGAGCTTTGCAGTGCGTGAGAGGAGGAGTCACCAATCTCTGGGAAGTCCTGCTTCCCATTGCTGTGTGATTGATTGTCTTGCCTGTAGGTGAATGATTTGGAGGTGGGGCAGAGAGTTGGCTCTCCAGAATTGCTGATCCCACAGAACTGGGCAAGTTGTGGTTAGGATATTGTGGCTCTACAACAGAATGTAAGAGCTTTGCTGCAAAGGGTGAAGGAGTGGATGAAAACCTGGCAGATGAGTTTGAGAAACAGGATCAGGATTATTGTCACTGATTTATGCAGTGAAACGTTAAAAATACAGCGCAAACACATAAAAATACAATAAATTACAAAAATATACACTCACTCACTCTCTCTCTCTCACACTTCTCTCCCTCTCCCCTTTTCCTTCTCACATTTTATCATGGAATAGAGCAAATGAATGGGAGTAACAAGATAAACACAAGAGATTTTATCATCTTGAGCACCAGATCTTTAATTTTCAATCACACACACAAAACTCAACAAGTCAGGCAGCATCTATGAAGGGGAATAAATAGTTACTGTTTCAGGCCAAGACCTTTCATCAGGACTCCTCAGATAGATAAATACATAGATAGACAGTGCGAAAGTGGAATACTGTAGTGAGGTAGTGTTCATGACTTCGTAGACCATTTATAAATCTGACGGCAGAGAGGAAGAAGCTGTTTCTGATTCATCTTCGTCTTCAGGCTCCTGTACTTCTTACTGAACCTTTATGGTCGTAATGATAAGCGTGTTTTTTGAGGCAGTCCCTCTTGAAGATGTCCTGGATGGTGGAGAGGCTGGTGCCTATGATGGAGCTGGCGGAGCCTAACCCTCTGCAGTCTCTTTTGACCCCATGCGATGGAGCCTCCATGTCAAGCAGTGACGCAACCTGTCAGAATAAGGGGAGGTGTGAGCTCCTGCACCTCAGAACAAGAAATCCGAAGATAGACTGTTAATCGGAATGGAGCGAGAGTTCAGGAAAATTGAAATGTTCAAATGCACAAATCCTAGAAAGTTCACAGGGGATTGCAGCGAGGGGTTCAGAAGGTTTTTACTGCATATTCAGGAGCAGTGAAGTGTGTGTGGGCGAGGCCACCTTGGAATATTGCCACAGTTTTGATTCCTTGCATTATGAAAAGTTATACTGGTGTTGGAGACAGTCCAGAAAAGATTCCTGGGATGAGAGTGTTGTCCTATCACCAGTGGCTAAAGAAATAGTCTTTATTTTGGTGTTTCATCAGGTTTAATATCACTCGCATATGTTGTGAAATTTATTGTTTTATGGCAGCAGTACATTACAATGTACAATAAGAAAAAGAACCTGCATATTACAAGAAGAGATCTGTATATAAAAATACATTAAATAAATTGTGGAGAAAAAGAGACAAAAGAAAAATTGTGAGGTAGTGTTTATGGGTCCAATGTCCACTCAGAAATCTGATGGTGGAGCAGGAGAAGCTGCTCCTGAAATGTTCAGTGTGTGCCTTTAGGCTCCCGTAGCTCCACCACCATGGTAGCAATGAGAAAAGGGAATGTCATGGGTCCTTAGTGACCGATGCTGCCTTTGTGAGGCATTACCTTTTGAAGATGTCCTGGATGCTGGGGAGGCTAAAGCCCACGATGGAGCTGGCTGAGTTTACATTTTTCCACAGCTTTTTCCCATCCTCTGCATACTAGGCAGTGATGCAACCAGTCAGAATGCTCTCCATGGTACATCTGTAGAAGTTTGCTGGAGTCTTTGGTGACGTAGCAAATCTCCTCAAACCCCTAATGAAATATAGCTGCTGTCGTGCCTTCTTTGTAATTGCATCAATATGTTGGTCCCAGGATAGATCCTCAGAGATGTTGACACCCAGGAACCTGAAATTGATCACCCCTTTCCCCTGCCGATCCCTCGGTGAGGACTGGTGTATTTCCTTCATTTCCCCTTCCTGAAATCCACAATCAATTCCTTGGTCTTACTGACACCAAATGCAAGGTTGTTGTTGTGACACCACTCAACCAGCTGATCTCTGTCACTCCTGTACATCTCCTTGTCACCATCTGAAATTATTTCAACAATATTTGTGTCATTGGCAAATTTATAGATGGCATTTGTGCTGTGCCTAGCCAGGCATTCATGGGTGCAGAGAGGATAGGACAGTGGACTAAGTTTGAAGAGGAGATGATAGTTCCAAACCGCATTGACTATGGTCTCCTAATGAAGAAGTCAAGAATCCATTTGCAGAGAGAGGTACAGACACCCAGACTCTGAAGCTTGCTCATTAGAACTGAGGGTATGATGGTGTTGAACACTGAGCTGTAATCAATCAACAGTGTAGCCTGATGTAGGGATTGCCATTGTCCAGGTGCTCCAAGGCCAAGTGGAGAGCCAGTGAGATTGCATCCATTGTACACCTACTCCTGTACTACAACCACTGATTCTGATTCTGAAGCTGCTGGGAGCCTTTGTAGTACTGACAGATCGAAGATGGCCTTGAACAAACTCCCACAATAGTTGGTTGGCACAGCTTTTCGGTGCCCTACCAGGTACACCATCAGAACCTGATGCCTTGCAAGGGTTCACCTTCTTGAAAGATGTCTAACATTGGCCTCTGAGACACCAAATGCTGCAGGGATTCTCACAGGTGTAGTTTGATTTCCCCCTTTCAAAGGCTGCATAAAAGGTACTGAGCTCATCTGGCAGTGAAACATCTCAACTATTGACAAAGTTGGGTTTTGGTAATGGCCTGCCAACTCTGCCAGAGCGAATGTGCGTCTGGTTCGATCTCTAATCTCAATTGGAATTGTTTTCTTGCTCTTAAAATAGCCTTCCGATTATTGTACCTGGGTTTCTTGTAGCATTCTAGATCTAGCATCCCCGAATATTGTCAAAGACACTGACTCAAAGCAGTCCTGTAAGCACTCCTCCATCTCCATTGGCCATACCTGCTTGGTCCTCACCATTGGTGCTGCGAGACTCGTAGAGGAGATGTGGAAATGTTTCCACCAGTAGGAGAGTTTCGAATGAGGGATCATGGTTACAGGATTAGGGGCAGTTGTTTTGAGCAGAGGGAGGATGGATCACACAGGAGGTTTTAAATGCAAGTGAGACCAAGGAGTTGAGGGCTGTTGGAGCCAGGCCTGGGCTAGAACAGCCATGATCATTTGAATGGTGGAGCAGCCTTGAGGGGCCAAGTGGCCTCTCCTGCTCTTACTTCCTGATTCACATTCATTCGTTTCTCACACATTTCCAGTGAAACACAAGCCTCGGGATGAGCTGGGAATAGCCCGCAAGTGTCGCCACACATTCTCACAATCAAGTTGAGGCGTTGCTCCTCGATGCTACAGAGGCTAGTGTCCATGATGGAGCGGACTGATTTTACAACTCTCTACAGCTTACTTCAGTCCTGTGCAGTAGCCGTCTCCTCCATACCAGACGGTGATGCAGCCGGTCGGAATGCTCTCCATGGTACATCTATAGAAATTTGCTGGAGTCTTTGGTGACAAACCAATCTCCTCAAACGCCCACTGAAGTACAGGTGCTGTTGTGCTTCTTTGTAGCTGCATTGTCTGAGCCTGTTGTGTAGCTACAGCTAGTCCCAACATGGCATGTCCACAACACTCAGCCAAACACCACAGAACAAACAAGCACCAAACAACAGCAGCAAGACAAACCCAATCCTCCTGCCCACTCACATCGACAGTCCTTCCACCCCAGGCCAGGCCTCTAGGCCTCCAGCGGATTCGCAGACTTGGGGCCTCCCACTTGCACAATCGAAGACCCAGGGCTTTGGCCATCAGGCTTCACTTCCAGACTTCTGATCGACCTTTGTGCATTGACCTCAGGATTAGATGATGGCGGGAACCTCAAATGTATAAAATGTACATCCTGAAATACTTTTTCCCCAGGCCTCAAGTCTAGGCTCACTAACCTGTGTGGGAGTGGAGGGAGGGCACCATGCACCCAGCCCACATGGATCCCTGGTCACAATGCCGGCTGACCTTTAGGAATTTGCTGATATGGAGGGACCACCAGCCCTCTTCTTTGCTGGTTTTCATACACAACTTTTGTGACCTGACATCCATTCAATTGACCCCTTCACTGGAGTAACATCAAACCTAACTATCCTGCTAGGACCAGTGCCTTTCAATAAAATCACCTCTTCTTTTCCCAGAACCACAGACCTCATCAGCTCAATCTTTCTTGCTGGGACAAGCCAGTAATCAGTTGTTTGATCTCTTCATAGCTATCCCAGTTTTACTTTCCTGTGGATATTAATCCAGATACAAACATCCCAGGGGCTCAGTCTAAATTCGAGAGGTCTCCTTCCTCCTGTGGATATCAGAAAAGACTACCAATATGAGGAATCTGAAACAGAAAGAAAATCAGCTAGAATCACGCAAAGGTCTTGCAGCATCAGTGGGGGGCGGGGGAGGGAGACAGAGAAAGAGAGAAAATATGTGTGAACAGGATGGAAGACACGCTTTTCATTGTATCTAGATATTGTCCAGATACATCAGTCCTCTCATGTCAATCCACTCCAGTCTCCCACCTGTATCCACTCCAGTCTCCCACCTGTATACACTCCAGTCTCCCACCTGTATCCACTCCAGTCTCCCACCTGTATCCACTCCAGTCACACACCTGTATCCACTCCAGTCATGCACCTGTATCCACTCCAGTCTCCCACCTGTATCCACTCCAGTCATGTACCTGTATCCACTCCAGTCTTCCACCTGTATCCACTCCAGTCAAACACCTGTATCCACTCCAGTCTCCCACCTGTATCTACTCCAGTCATGTACCTCTATCCACTCCAGTCTTCCACCTGTATCCACTAAAGTCTCCCACCTGTATCCACTTCAGTCATGCACCTGCATCCACTCCAGTCACGCACCTGTATCAACTCCAGTCTCCCAACTGTATCCACTCCAGGTCTCCCACCTGTAACTACTCCAGTCACGCACCTGTAACCACTCCAGTCACGCACCTGCATCCACTCCAGTCACGCACCTGTATCCACTCCAGTCTTCCAACAGTATCCACTCCAGGTCTCCCACCTGTAACTACTCCAGTCACGCACCTGTAACCACTTCAGTCTCCCACCTGTATCCACTCCAGCCACGGACCTGTATCCACTCCAGTCTCCCACCTGTATCCACTCCAGTCACGCACCTGTAACCGCTTCAGTCTCCCACCTGTATCCACTCCAGTCTCCCACCTATATCCACTCCAGCCACGGACCTGTATCCACTCCAGTCTCCACCTGTATCTACTCCAGTCATGCACCTGTATCCACTCTAGTCTCCCACCTGTATCCACACCAGTCATGCACCTGTATCCACTCTAGTCTCCCACCTGTATCCACTCTAGTCTCCCACCTGTATCCACTCCAGTCTCCCACCTGTATCCACTCCAGTCATGCATCTGTATCCACTCTAGTCTCCCACCTGTATCCACTCCAGTCTCCCACCTGTATCCACTCCAGTCATGCACCTGTATCCACTCCAGTCTCCCACCTGTATCCACTCCAGGTCTCCCACCTGTAACTACTCCAGTCACGCACCTGTAACCACTTCAGTCTCCCACCTGTATCCACTCCAGTCTCCCACCTGTATCCACTCCAGCCACGGACCTGTATCCACTCCAGTCTCCCACCTGTATCTACTCCAGTCATGCACCTGTATCCACTCTAGTCTCCCACCTGTATCCACACCAGTCATGCACCTGTATCCACTCCAGTCTCCCACCTGTACCCACTCTAGTCTCCCACCTGTATCCACTCCAGTCTCCACCTGTATCCACTCCAGTCATGCACCTGTATCCACTCTAGTCTCCCACCTGTATCCACTCTAGTCTCCCACCTGTATCCACTCCAGTCTCCCACCTGTATCCACTCCAGTCATGCACCTGTATCCACTCCAGTCTCCCACCTGTATCCACTCCAGGTCTCCCACCTGTAACTACTCCAGTCACGCACCTGTAACCACTTCAGTCACGCACCTGCATCCACTCCAGTCACGCACCTGTAACCACTTCAGTCTCCCACCTGTATCCACTCCAGTCTCCCACTTGAATCCACTCCAGCCACAGACCTGTATCCACTCCAGTCTCCCACCTGTATCCACTCCAGTCTCCCACCTGTATCTACTCCAGTCATGCACCTGTATCCACTCTAGTCTCCCACCTGTATCCACTCTAGTCTCCCACCTGTATCCACTCCAGTCTCCCACCTGTATCTACTTGAGTCTCCCACCTGTATCCACTCCAGTCTCTCACCTGTATCCACTCCAGTCACACAACTGTATCCACTTCAGTCACGCACCTGTATCCACTCGTCTCTCACCTGTATCCACTCCAGTCACACAACTGTATCCACTCCAGTCACGCACATGTATCCACTCTAGTCTCCCAACTGTATCTACTCCAGTCACGCACCTGTATCCACTCCAGTCTCCCAACTGTATACACTCCAGGTCTCCCACCTGTAACTACTCCAGTCACGCACCTGTAACCACTTCAGTCTCCCACCTGTATCCACTCCAGTCTCCCAACTGTATACACTCCAGGTCTCCCACCTGTAACTACTCCAGTCATGCACCTGTAACCACTTCAGTGAATCCACTCCAGTTGTCTACCTGAAACCATTCCATTTGTCTAGCTGCATCCATTCCAGTTATGTACCTGTATTCACTCCTGTCTCCCACCTCAGCACCATGTGATTTGTCGTTGCATCCTGCACTCCTTTTATAAGGCATTTATAAGGCAAAGTTTTTTCACATTAATTGGATTAACATAATTTTCTCTGTCAGTTGCAACCTTAAACAATTTCCAAACTGGTTTTACAATATAACATCCCTTCCATCAAGCAACACACATCAAAGTTGCTGGTGAACGCAGCAGGCCAGGAAGCATCTATAGGAAGAGGTACAGTCGACGTTTCGGGCCGAGACCCTTCATCAGGACTAACTGAAAGAAGAGCTAGTAAGAGATTTGAAAGTGGGAGGGGAGATCCAAAATGATAGGAGAAGACAGGAGGGGGAGGGATGGAGCCAAGAGCTGGACAGTTGATTGGCAAAAGGGATATGAGAGAATCATGGGACAGGAGGCCCAGGAGAAAGAAACGGGAGGTGGGGAAAAAACCCAGAGGATGGGCAAGGGGGACAGAGGGAGAAAAAGGAGAGAGAGAAAAAGAAAAAGAATGTGTGTATATAAATAAATAACGGATGGGGTACGAGGGGAGGTGAGGCATTAGCAGAAGTTAGAGAAGTCAATGTTCATGCCATCAGGTTGGAGGCTACCCAGACGGAATATAAGGTGTTGTTCCTCCAACCTGAGTGTGGCTCCATCTTTACAGTAGAGGAGGCCGTGGATAGACATATCATAATGGGAATGGGACATGGAATTAAAATGTGTGGCCACTGGAGATCCTGCTTTCTCTGGTGGACAGAGCATAGGTATTCAGAGAAACGATCTCCCAGTCTGCGTCGGGTCTCACCAATATATGGAAGGCCACATCGGAACACCAGACGCAGTGTATCACCCCAGCCGACTCACAAGTGGACTGACCTGGAAGGACTGTCTGGGGCCCTGAATGGTGGTAAGGGAGGAAGTGTAAGGGCATGTGTAGCACTTGTTCCGCTTACACGGATAAGTGCCAGAAGGGAGATCAGTGGGAGGGATGGGGGGGATGAATGGACAAGGGAGTCACGTAGGGACCGATCCCTGCGGAAAGTGGGGGGGGGGGGCGGGGGACGGAAAGATGTGCTTAGTGGTGGGATCCTGTTGGAGGTGACGGAAGTTACGGAGAATAATATGTTGGACCCGGAGGCTGGTGGGGTGGTAGGTGAGGACAAGGGGAACCCTTTTCCTAGTCGGGTGGCGGGAGGATGGAGTGAGAGCAGATGTGTGTGAAATGGGGGAGATGCGTTTAAGAGCAGAGTTGATGATGGAGGAAAGGAAGCCCCCTTCTTTAAAAAGGAAGACATCTCCCTCGTCCTGGAATGAAAAGCCTCATCCTGAGACCAGATGCGGCGGAGACGGAGGAATTGCGAGAAGGGGATGGCATTTTCGCAACAGACAGTGTGAGAAGTGGAATAGTCCAGACAGCTGTGAGAGTTAGTAGACTTATAGTAGACATCAGTAGATAAGCTGTCTCCATAGATAAGATGAAGCCACACTCAGGTTGGAGGAACAACACCTTATATTCCGTCTGGGTAGCCTCCAACCTGATGGCATGAACATTGACTTCTCTAACTTCCGCTAATGCCCCACCTCCCCCTCGTACCCCATCTGTTACTTATTTATATACACACATTCTTTTTCTTTTTCTCTCTCTCCTTTTTCTCCCTCTGTCCTCCTTGCCCATCCTCTGGGTTCCCCCCCCCTGCCCTTTTCTTTCTCCCTCAGCCTCCTGTCCCATGATCCTCTCACATCCTTTTTGCCAATCACCTGTCCAGCTCTTGGCTCCATCCCTCCCCCTCATGTCTTCTCCTATCATTTTGGATCTCCCCCTCCACCTCCCACTTTCAAATCTCTTACTAGCTCTTCCTTCAGTTAGTCCTGACGAAAGAAAGGTCTGTTGACTGTACCTCTTCCTAGAGAAGTGGCCTGGCCTGCTGCGTTCACCAGCAACTTTGATGTGTGTTGCTTGAATTTCCAGCATCTGCAGATTTCCTCATGTTTGCATTTTTAAAATCCCTTCCATCAATCTACGTTAGCCTTGCCTAACCCTAGCAATCATTTCCAGGTGCCTTGTACCTGCTTCTTCATGCAGTGAGGATGAAGACCTGGATCACCACATGATCCCCATCCTCTGACCAGCTCCTGGAACCTCCTGATTCAGTTGGAGTTTTTGGTTAACGGAGTCTGGAGGGTCTGAGGTGGATCACCCGATCAGTGGTTCAGCCTTGTCCACATCACTCACACTGACAACTGTCCCCACCCTCACTGCAGTCCTAGAGCAAAACATCACAGAAATAGGCCATTCAGCCCAACCAACCCATGCTGACCATGGTGTCCTCCCAGTTAGACACAGTTCCCTGCATTCCCTCTCAGCCCCTTCCTCAATACCTGTCCAATTGCTTCTTAGATGATAGATCATACAGCATTACAGCTTGGTACAGGCCTTTGGCCACAATGTTGTGCTGACCTTTTAACCTACCGCAAAGTCAATCTAGCCCAGGGGTGGCCAACTTTTTACATTCCATGCATCAACTTTTTCACGCACGAGTTCACATGTGCCATACAGCTCTTGTACCTCCACGATTCTGGTAAAAATATGTTAATATAGAACTCGTGCGTGAAAAAATTGATGCATGGAATATAAAAGGTTGGCCACTCCTAATCTAGCCTTCCCTCCTCCATTTTTCTATCATCCATGTGCCTATCTAAGAGTCTCTTAAATGCCCCTAATGTATCTGCCTCTCACCGCCTTCACTGGCAACACGTTCCACGCTCTCACCACTCTGTGTAAAAAACCTACCTCTGACATCCCCCCCATACTTTCCTCCAATCACGTTAAAATATCGCCCCTGGGAAAAAGTCTCCGCTGTCCACTCCTGTCTATGCCTCTCACATCTCGTACACCTCCATCAAGTCACGTCTCATCCTCCTTTGCTCCAAAGAGAAAGACCTTGTACGCTCAACCTATCCTCATAGGACGTGCTCTCTACTCCAGGCAGCATCCGGTAAATCTCCTCTGCATGCTCTCTGAAGCATCTACCTTCCTATAATGAGGCGACCCAGAACTGAACACAATACTACAAGAGTTGTCTAACTAGAATTCTATAGAGGTACAACATTACCTTGTGATTCTTGAACTCAATCCCCTGACCAGTGAAGGCCAACACACCATATACCTTTCTGAATGATCTATGGACTTGGACCTCAAGGACCCTTTGTTCCTCCACACTACACATTCCTAACATTAACTCTGTATTCAACCTTTTAATGTGAATCGCTTCTCGCTTTTCCAGGTTGAACTCAATCTGCCACTTATCAGCCCAGGTCTGTATCCTACAACCTTTGACATTCCTCACAACTCCACCAACCTTCATGTCATTTACAAACTTACTAACCTTCAACTTCCTCATCTAAGTCATCTATAAAAGTCACAAAGAGCAGAGGTCCTAGAATGAATCCTTGTGGAACGCCTCCTGGATTTGAGCTGGAGAAGGTCAGCAACTTTAAATTCCTCGGTGTTACTTTGGAGGACCTGTCGTGTGCCCAGCAAGTGCAATTACTTAGAAAGTACAACATCGTCTCTAACTCCTCAAGAGTTTGCAAAGATTTAGCGTGACATCTAAAACTTTGACAACCTTCTATAGGTACAGCCTGGTGTGGGAACACCAATGCCCCTGAATGGAAAATCTTACAAAAAGTAGTGGATACAGCCAGTCCATCACGGTAAAGCCCTCCGCACCACCGAACACATCTGCACGAAACACTGTTGCAGGAAAGCAGCATCCCTCATCAGTTACCCCACCATGAAGGACCGCTCACCTCCCATTGCTGCCACCATCAGGCAGGAGGTCCAGGAGCCTCAGGACCCACACCACCAGGTTCACAAACAGTTAGTACCCCTCAACCATCAGGCAGGAGGTCCAGGAGCCTCAGGACCCACACCACCAGGTTCACAAACAGTTAGTACCCCTCAACCATCAGGCAGGAGGTCCAGGAGCCTCAGGACCCACACCACCAGGTTCACAAACAGTTAGTACCCCTCAACCATCAGGCAGGTGGTACAGGAGCCTCAGGACCCACACCACCAGGTTCACAAACAGTTAGTACCCCTCAACCATCAGGCAGGAGGTACAGGAGCCTCAGGACCCACACCACCAGGTTCACAAACAGTTATTACCCCTCAACCATCCGGAAGGTGGTCCAGGAGCCTCAGGACCCACACCACCAGGTTCACAAACAGTTATTACACCTCAACCATCAGGCAGGAGGTACAGGAGCCTCAGGACCCACACCACCAGGTTCACAAACAGTTAGTACACCTCAACCATCCAGCTCTTGACCCAGAGGTGATAGCTTCACTCAACTTCACTCACCCTATCACTGAAATATTCTCACAACATATGAACTCCCTTTCAAGGTCACTTTTCTCATGTTCTCAATATGTATTGCTTATATATTTATTACTTTTGTTGTTATTTATTTTTGTATTTGCACAGTTTGCTGTCTTTTGCACACTGGTTGAACGCTTAGTTGGTGAAGTCTTTCATTGATTCTATTATGGATTTATTAACAATGTCTGCAAGAAAATGAATCTCAGAGTTGTATAAGGTGACAAATATGTACTTCGCTAATAAATTTACTTTGAACTTTGAACCCTCTGCCTTCTATGGCAAGCTAATTCTGAATCCACACAGCCATATTTCCCTGGATTTTCTGAGCTTCCTTTTGCTGCCACTTTAATTGTCCACACATACTTGCCCTGATCTGTGGATCTGTGTCTCCATGTGAGGACCCAAAGCAACCTCAAGATTCTCTGCCATCTGAATGTATGCTAACCCCTCAGGCTCCACACTAAATTCTATAGACATAAGAGATTCTCTACCATCTGTATGTACACTAACCTTCTGGACTCCACACTGAATTCTATGGATTCAAGAGATTCTCTACCATCTGTATGTACATTAACCTTCTGGACTCCACACTGAATTCTATGGATTCAAGAGATTCTCTACCATCTGTATGTACATTAACCTTCTGGACTCCACACTGAGTTCTATAAAAACACAAGAGATTCTCTATCATTTGAACGTACACTAACCTTCTGGACTCCACACTGAATTCAGGAATTGGAGCAGGGAGCAGGGATTCAGATTTCTGGATCATCGGACCTTTTTGGGGCAACTGTGACCTGTACAAAAAGGACGGGTTGCACTTGAATCCAGGCGGACCATTATCCTGGTGGAAAGGTTTGCTAAGACTATTGGGGAGAGTTTAAACTAGGATTGCTGGGGGTGGGAACAAAACTGAAGAGATGGAGGAAGTGGCAGTTGGCTCACAAATAGAGAAAGCTTGGAGACAGTCCAAGAGGGAGGATAGGCAGGTGATAGAGACCGATAGACACGCTCAGACCGATGGTTTGAGATGTGTCTATTTTAATGCAAGGAGTATTATGAACAAAGTGGATGAGCTTACAGCATGGATTAGTACTTGGAGCTATGATATTGCGGCCATTACAGAGACTTGGATGGCTCAGGGGCAGGAATGGTTACTTCGAGTGCCAGGCTTTAGATGTTTCAGAAAGGACAGGGAGGGAGGCAAAGGAGGTGGGGGTGTGGCACTGTTGATCAGAGATAATGTCACTGCTGCAGAAAAGGAGGAAGACATGGAGGATTGTCTACTGAGTCTCTGTGGTGGAAGTTAGGAACAGGAAGGGGTCAATAACTCCACTGGGTGTTTTTTATAGACCACCCAATAGTAACAGGGACACTGAGGAGCAGATAGGGAGACAGATTCTGGAAAGGTGTAATAAAAACAAGGTTTTTGTGGTGGGAGATTTTAATTTCCGAAATATCGATTGGCATCTCCCTAGAGTGAGGGGTTTAGATGAGGTGGAGTTTGTTAGGTGTGTTCAGGAAGGTTCCTTGAGACAATATGTAGATAAACCTACAAGAGGAGAGGCTATACTTGATCTGGCATTGGGAAATGAACCTGGTCAGGTGTCAGATCTCTCAGTGGGAGAGCATTTTGGAGATAGTGATCACAATTCTATCTCCTTTACCATAGTTTTGGAGAGGGAGAGGAACAGACAAGTTAGGAAAGCGTTTAATTGGAGTAGGGGAAATATGAGACTATCAGGCAGGAACTTGAAAGCATAAATTGGAAACATGTTCTCAGGGAAATGTATGGAAGAAATGTGGCAAATGTTTAAAGGATATTTACGTGGAGTTCTGCAAAGGTATGTTCCAAAGAGACAGGGAAAGGATGGTAGGGTATAGGAACCGCAGTGTACAAAGGCTGTTGAAAATCTAGTCAAGAAGAAGAGCTTAATATAGGTTCAAAAAACTAGGTAACGATAGAGATCTAGAAGATTATAAGGCTAACAGGAAGGAGCTTAAGAATGAAATCAGGAGAGCCAGAAGGGGCCATGAGAAGGCCTTGGTGGACAGTATTAAGTAAAACCCCAAGGCATTCTACAAGTATGAGAAGAGCAAGAGGATAAGACATGAGAGAATGGAACCAATCAAGTGTGACAGCGGAAAAGTGTGTATGGAACCAGAGGAGATAGCTGAGGTACTTAATGGATACTTTGCTTCAGTATTCACTACGGAAAAGGATCTTGGCGATTGTAGGGATGACCAACAGCGGACTGAAAAGCTTGAGTGTATAGACATTAAGAAAGAGGATATGGTGGAGTTTTTGGAAAGCATCAAGTTAGATAAGTCTCCGGGACCAGATGAGATGAACCCCAGGCTACTGTGGGAGGCGAGGGAGGAGATTACTGATGATCTATGCATCATCAATAGGGATGGGAGAGGTTCTGGAGGATTGGAGGGTTGCGGATGTTGTTCCCTTATTCAAGAAAGGGAGAGTAGAGATAGCCCAGGAAATTATAGACCAGTGAGTCTTACTTCAGTGGTTGGTAAGTTGATCGAGGAGATCCTGAGAGGCAGGATTTATGAACATTTGGAGAGCCATAATATGATTAGGAATAGTCAGCATGGCTTTGTCAAAGGCAGGTCGTGCCTTACGAGCCTGATTGAATTTTTTGAGGATGTGACTAAACACATTAATGAAGGTAGAGCAATAGATGTAGTGTATATGGATTTGATATGTCCCCATTTGATAAGGTACCCCATGCAAGGCTTATTGAGAAAGTAAGGAGGCATGGGATCCAAGGGGACATTGCTTTGTGGATCCAGAACTGGCTTGCCCACAGAAGGCAAAGAGTGGTTGTAGACAGGTCATATTCTGCATGGAGGTCGGTGACCAGTGGTGTGTCTCAGGGATCTCTTCTGGGACTTCTACTCTTTGTGATTTTCATAAGTGACCTGGATGAGGAAGTGGAGTGATGGGTTAGTAAATTTGCTGATGACACAAAGATTGGGGGTGTTGTGGATAGTGTGGAGGGCTGTCAGAGGTTACAGCAGGACGTTGATAGGATGCAAAACTGGGCTGAGAAGTGGCAGATGGAGTTCAATCCAGATAAATGTGAGGTGGTTCATTTTGATAGGTCAAATATGATGGCAGAATATAGTATTAATGGTAAGACTCTTGGCAGTGTGGAGGATCAGAGGGATCTTGGGGTCTGAGTTCATAGGACACTCAAAGCTGCTACTCAGGTTGACTCTGTGGTTAAGAAGGCATCAATTGTGGGATTGGAGCCGAGAGGTAATGTTGCAGCTATATAGGACCCTGGTCAGACCCCACTTGGAGTACTGTGCTCAGTTCTAGTCGCCTCACTACAGGAAGAATGTGGAAACCATAGAAAGGCTGCAGAGGAGATTTACAAGGATGTTGCCTGGATTGGGGAGTATGCCCTATGAGAATAGTTTGAGTGAACTTGGCTTTTCCTCCTTGGTGCGACGGAGGATGAGAGGTGACCTGATAGAGGTGTATAAGATGATGAGAGGCATTGACCGTGTGGATAGTCAGAGGCTTTTCCCCAGGGCTGAAATGGCTAGCACAAGAGGGCACAGTTTTAAGGTGCTTGGAATAGGTACAGAGAAGATGTCAGGGGTAAGTTTTTTATGCAGAGACTGGTGAGTGCATGGAATGAGCTGCCGGCGGCAGTGGTGGAGATGAATACGATAGGGTCTTTTAAGAGACTCCTGGATAGGTACATGGAGCTTCGAAAAACAGAGGGCTATGGGTAACTCTAGGTAATTTCTAAGGTAAGGACATGTTCGGCACAACTTTGTGGGCCAAAGGGCCTGTATTGTACTGTAGGTTTCCTATGTTTCTATGAATTCCATAAAAACACAAGAGATTGTCTACCATCTGAATGTATACTAACCCCTTGGGCTCCACACTGAATTCTATAAAAACACAAGAGATACTCTACCATCTGAATGTACACTAACCTTCTGGGCTCCACACTGAATACTATAAAAACAGAAGAGAGATTCTACAGATGCTGGAAGTACTGAGCAACGCAAACAAAATCCTGGGCATATCAAAGAACTGGAGACCAGCAGAGAGCACCCAACAGCTTCTGCTCTTCCCTCTCCCCCTGTTTTATTCTGGTTTTTGCCACCTTCGTTTCCAGTTCTGATGAAATGTCTGGACTCAAATCATCAACTGTTCAGCTTTGAATGACTGGGTGTCAGCAATTTTGAAGATCTACCCTGGGTCTAATGTTTGATGTGTCATAAAGAAGGCACATCAGATCTAGATTTCAACAGCAGTTTGAAGAGATTTGGAATGTCATCAAAGACTCTTGCAAATTTCTACAGATGTAGTATGGAGACTATAGAGAGAGTGCAGAGGAGATCTATAATGATGTTATCTGGATTGGGGAGCATGCCTTATGAGAATAGGTTGAGTGAACTTGGCCTTTTCTCCTTGGAGCGACGGAGGATGAGAGGTGACCTGATAGAGGTGTACAAGATAATGAGAGGTATTGATCGTGTGGATAGTCAGAGGCTTTTTTCCAGAGCTGAAATGGCTAGCACGAGAAGGCATAGTTTTAAGGTGCTTGGAAGTAGGTACAGAGGAGATGTCAGAAGTAAGTTTTTCACACAGAGAGTGGTGGATGTGTGGAATGCACTGCTGGCGATGGTGGTGGAAGCGGATACAATAGGGTATTTTAAGAGACTGTTAGATAGGTAAATGTAGCTTAGAAAAATAAAGGGCTATGACTGGGGAAATTCTATGCAGTTTCTAGAGTAGATTGCATGATCGGCACAACATTTTGGGCCAAAGGGCCTGTAATGTGCTGTAGATTTCTATGTTCTATATACCATGGAGAACATTCTAAAGTTCAAAGTAAAATTATTATCAAAATACACATTTACAACCCTGAGATTGATTTTCTTGCGGATATACTCAATGAATAAAAGAAACATGATGGAATCAAGGAAAGATTGCAAGACAGGACAGACAAACAACCAATGTGCAAAAGGCAACAAGCAGTGCAAGTACAAAAAGAAAAAAAATGATAATAATAATAAATGAATATCGAGAACATGAGATGAAAAGTCCTTGAAAGTGAATCCGTGGTTTGTGGAAACAGTTCAGTGATGGGGTAAGTGAAGTTGAATGGTTAACCCCTTTGTCCAGGTGTCTGATGGCTGAGGGGTAATAACTGTTCCTGTTCTTGAACCTGTAGGTGTGGATCCTGAGGCTCCTGTACCTTCTTCCTGTTGGCAGCAGTGAGAAGAGAGCACAGCCTGGGTGACGGGGGTCCTTGATGATGGATGCTGCCTTCTTGTGACAACCCTCTGTGTAGGTGTGCCCAGTGGTGAGGAGGGCTTTACCCCATGTGGACTGGGCCGTATGCACTACTTTCCGTAGGCTTTTACATTCAAGGGCATTGATATATCTGTACCAGGCCGTGATACAACCAGTCAATATAATCTCCAGCACACGTCTATAGAATTTTGTCAAAATTTTAGATGACATGCCAAATCTTCGCAAACTTCTGAGAAAGTTGAGGTGCGGCTGTGCTTTCTAAGTAATGGCACTTACAGAGTCATAGAGAAGTACAGCACAGAAACAGGCCCTTTGGCCCATCTAATCCATCCAAAACCATTTAAACTGCCTACTCCCATCAACCTGCACTGGGATGTGAGTCAGAGGTCTTTGTTGGTCAGAGTGGCCATGGATATTGCATCCTAGATGTCTAGATACACAAACTGGGGCGGTACGATATAGAGAGCAAGCTGTTGCCCGTGTAGCAAGCTCCCCTCTCCAAGCATCTGATGAACCCAAAGGAACGGCAGAGATTGATTCAGTCAGGTACCAGCAGCGACACAGGAGTTGCCAGTCACGGTGAACTCAATACAGGACTGCCTTACGGACTCCTGCTCCAGAATTTCCCCTTCCGAAGCCTTCCCGTGAGTGGGTGTAGCCACAAGGCAGTGAAGGTTTGAGACCAGAGTTTTCCTTCTCCTAGATGAGCTGCCAACCATGGCTGACAAGCCCCATCTGCCCAAAGTGACTGGTCTTAAGGCACTAGTACCCTGTCTTCGCCCCTTCTCCTGTCAGTAGAAACGGTTCCACTGGGCTTAGTAGCTAAGCTACATGTGAAGGCCAGGAAATGGACTTGGTTGTTAGAGGCTATTTGAGGCACACACCATTGGGAGCATTTAATAGGTAGTGGGAGCTTGTCCCCATTACCACCCTGGCTATGACAATCTTAAGGAACCATAGCTCTTAATACCCCTACTATCCAGAAGCTTGGATGGTACTGTCCATGTACCTATCCAAGCTTCTCTTAAAATCGAGCTCACGTGCACCACTTGCTCTGGCAGCTCGTTCCACACTCTCACCACCCTCTGAGTGAAGAGGTTTCCCCTCATGTTCCCCCTTAATCTTTTCTTTCACCCTAAACCCATGACATCTAGTTGTAGTCACACTCAACCTCAGACGACACACTATCTACACCCTCATAATTTTCTATACCTCTATCAAATCTCCTCTCAATCTTCTACGTACCAAGGAATAAAGTCTTAACCTATTCAATTTTTCCATATAGCTCAGGTCCTCCAGACTTGGCAACATCCTTGTAAATTTTCTCTGTACTCTTTCAATTTTATTTACATCTTCATTGTACATAGGTGATCAAAACTGGACACAAGACTCCAAATTAGGTCTCACCAACATCTTGGGCAACTTCAACATAACATCCCATCTCCTGTACTCAGTTCTTTGATTTATGAAGGCCAATGAGCCAAAAGCTTTCTTTGTCCCTATCTATCTGTGAAGCCACTTTGAATGAATGCTGGACCCTGCATGGTTGTGCCACCATCTGGTAAGGAGGCTCCACTGCATAGGATTGGAATAAACTCAGCCAGCTGTGTCTTGGGCAGTAGTCACCTCACCAGTGATGACATCTTCAACAGGCAATGTATCAAGAAGGCAAAATCCATCATGAAGTACCCTCACCAACTGGGACTTGGCACCTTCTCATGACGACCATAAGAGAGGAGGAAAGGAGCCTGAAGACACACACTCAGAGTTTTAGGAAACAGCCGCTTCCCCTCTGCCGTCAGATTTCTGAAGAGTTCGTGAAACCATGAACATTACCTCACAATTTTGCAGTCTTTTTACACTATTTATTATATATATTCTTACTGAAATTCATATTAATTTTTACATATTTCCCCGTACTGCTGCAGAGTTTACAACATAACTCGATGATAATAACCCTGATCTGAATGATTCAGATTCAAGGCTGTTGTGTTTTGTGTGTGTTGCTCATTGACTTTACAGTTTCTCAGCCTGTACTAGTCACCCGTCTGTGATATTGGCTCAGCTTGTTTGTGTTTTCATCTCTTCTCTCTCTCTCTGGGAGTGGCCAGCAAGCCAGGTCTGACCTGCTAGGCACATCTTCCTGATCTGCACTTTGCACCTCCCAAATTCTTCTGTCGATGTTCACGCTGAACTATCCCCTTTGGATAAACCAGTTTACAGATCATTTCCTCACTTATGCCACCTTTACACCCCCTCCCCCCAGAAGCACATTTTTACCCTCCCCCCACCCTACAGTTTAACATAATTTTCTCTCCTTGCCCACCCTGAGGAAGGGTCACCAACCTGAAGCACTGGCTGCCTCTCCTCCCACAGACGCAGTCTGAGACCTGTCGAGGATTTCCAGAGTTTTCGGTTTTTGTTTAAAATAAACGTTTGTTTGGGCATCAGATTGTGTAGGACCTATTAGCCTGGAAGATCAAATATTCTGACTTTACTGCCTACAGTAGTACCCTTTAACTATTAACTGTACTCTGTGCTTGGGTCCCTTTCTCTCACACTCTCCTTCTCTTATTTTCTCCCCTCTCCCTCTCTTTCTCCCCCTCTGTCTTGCTCTGCCCCTCACACACACACTCTTGGCCCTCTCTCAACTAACAATCTTTCCAACTCTTTTCCTTCTGTCTCCCTCTCTCAATCTCTGTTGTTCTCTCTCACTTCCTCTCTCCTACACACTCTCTCCCCTCTATTTCCCTCTCTCGCTCTGTCCCCTCTATTTCCCTCTCACGTTCTGTCCCCTCTATTTCCCTCTCTCACTCTCTCCCCTCTATTTCCCTCTCATGCTCTCTCCCTTTCTCTCAGTCTCTATCTCCCTCTCTCTCCTACACATTCTCCCTCTCCCTCCTCTATTTCCCTCTCTCGCTCTCTCCCCTCTATTTCCCTCTCACGTTCTCTCCCCTCTATTTCCCTCTCTCGCTCTCTCCCCTCTATTTCCCTCTCATACTCTCTCCCTCTCTCCCTTTCTCTCAGTCTCTATCTCCCTCTCTTATTCTGTCTCCTACTTTGCAGCTCTCTCATATTCTCCTCTCCCACCTTCCATCTCCCTCTGACTCTTTCCCACTCAGCTTTTATTTTACAAAACTACAGAAGTATATTTACATAACTATCACACAAGGTACACACTTTCAGTATTTACCAGACAGTGAAGACATTCAGATTAAAATATCATTACTACTGTCTATTGAACATTCGATTCCCAGGGGGCCCACCACTCCCTGAAATCCCCCAATGGGTCCACCGGGTACCACGTGCTCCCTCTCCAAGGACAGTTGGGCACGAACTTATCCTCAGAAGAGGGGCAGGCAGTCGGCCCGGGCACAACCCTCCACCTTCTGCTGCCTAGACTCGTGAATGGCCATCTTGGCCGGGCCCAGGAAGAAGCCCACCAGGAGAGCATTCCATTCCCAACTGGGTGCCTGTATACGAGAGTGCAACCCTAAACTGCAGCCAGAAGCTGGAAGTTTGAGAGTAATTTCACTGTGTGCAAGCTCAAGGGTGGTTCCTCATGTTGAGGTTAAGGACCCGGTGGGCAGACCAAATGTGTGTGTGACGTTGTGTCTGCTGATGAAGATTAGAAGCTGGTTGATATTTAGAACATGACGTCAATTGGATACTATCTTCCAATCTTGCTAAAGTAGGCAGGGATTCTCATTCAGCTAATAATAGATCGAACTTTGAAATCAGATGTTATCAGCCGATTCCCTCGAAGATCGAGCAGGTGCCTATTGTACAAGAGTGACCAAGGATTGGTGCTGCTCTGATGTGTTAGTAACTTGCTGCTCTCACTGAGGGACAGTCCCACACACACACGGACCCTCACTGGGGTACAGTCCCACACACACTGACCATCACTAGGGTACAGTCCCACACACACTGACCATCACTGGGAGACGATCTTTAAAAAGGAATCGAAGAGTAAGCCAGGAAATTAAACCAGTGAGCTCAACGTCTGTTGTGTTTGTTACAGGGAGCAGGATTTGGATAGACAGGGTCTGATTGGGGATAGTCAACATGGCTTTGTGAGTAGTAGGTCGTGTCTTACAGTCAAAGAGGTTAATAAGGAAAGCCAATGGAGTCTGTTTACTTTAGCAAGGCCTTGACAAATCCCACCCAGGAGGCTGATCAAGAAGGTTCCCTCACATGGATTCAGCACTGACTTTGCACGAGAAGCCAGAGAGAAGCAGTGCATGGTTGTGTCTCTGACTGGGGGCCTGCGGCTAGCACTGTGCTGGGTCCGTTGTTTGTCGTCTATATCAGCAATCTGGATGATAATGTGGTCTAATGGATCAGCAAACTTGCAAACGAAACCAACTTTCAGCAACTGGTGGTCAGTGAGGAGGGTATCAGGACTTGCGGCAGGATCTGGACCAGCTGGAAAAGTGGCAGATGGAATTTAATGCTGACAAATGTGAGGTGTTGCACTTTGGTGGGGACTAACTAGGACTTACACAGTGAACAGCATGACACTGAGGAGTGTGGTCAAACAAAAGGATCTAGAAATGCAGGTCCATAATCCTTTCAAAGTGGCATCACAAAGAAAGCTTTGGCACATTAGCCTTCATACATCAGAATACTGGGTACAGGAGATGAGATACTATGTTGAAGTTGTTTAAGATGTTGGTGAGCCTTAACTTGAAGTATTGTGTGCATTCGTGCTCACCTCCCCACAGGAAAGGTATCAATAAGATCATTATTATTCAGCGTGTGGCCAGAACATCAGTTTTAAGGAAAGGTTGAACAGGTTAGGACTTTATTTCGAGAGTGAGAGGAAATTTGATGTGAGGGGAAATGCAAGCAGGCTCTTTCCAGAGGTTGGGTGAAACTAGAACTCGAGATCATAGGTCAAAAGTGAAAGGTGAAATATTTAAGGGGAACTTCTTCACTCAGAGGGTGGTGGGAATATGGAATGAGCTGCCAGTGGAAGTGGTGGATACGGGGTCGATTTCAACATTTAAGGGAAGTTTGGTTAAGTACATGGATGGGAGGGTTATGGAGTGCTGTGATCCGGGTGCAGGTCAATCGCACTACGTAGAAGACCAGGCTGGCATTGACTAGATGGGCTGAAGGGCCTGCTTCTGTGCTGTAGTGATCTATAATTCTATGAAATACTCAGCAGGTCAGGCAGCCTCTGAGGAGACAGAAGAAGGATGAAACAGGAAAAATATTAGCATTGATAGAAAATGGCAGAGCAGTCAGAGACGAAGAGTGGGAACAAAGGGGGCCTTTTCTGGCTGGCTGCCAGTGACTAGTGGTGTGCCACAGGGTTTGATGCGTTGGGACTGTATCTTTTTACGTCATATCTCAATGATTTACATTGGTGCTACATTTTGGTAGGACTAATCAAAATAGGACATACATGGTAAATGGTAGGGCATTGAAGAATGCAGTAGAACAGAGGGATCTAGGAATAATAGTGCATAGTTCCCTGAAAGTGGAATCTCATGTAGATAGGGTGGTGAAGGAAGTTTTTGGTATGCTGGCCTTTATAAATCAGAGCATTGAGTTGGGATGTAATGTTGAAATTGTACAAGGCATTGGTAAAGCCAAGTTTGGAGTATTGTGTACAGTTCTGGTCACCGAATTATAAGAAAGATGTCAATAATATTGAGAGAGTACAGAGGAGATTTACCAGAATGTTGCCTGGGTTTCATCTCCTAAGTTACTGAGAAAGGTTGAACAAGTTGGGTCTTTATTCTTTGGAGCGTAGAAGGTTGACCGGGGACTTGATAGAGGTATTTAAAATCATGAGGAGGATAGATAGAGTTGACATGGATAGGCTTCTTCCATTGAGAATGGGGGAGATTCAAACAAGAAGACATGAGTTGAGAGTTAAAGGGCAAAAGTTTAGGGGTAACATGAGGGGGAACTTCTTTACTCAGAGAGTGGTAGCTGTGTGGAACGAGCTTCTAGCAGAAGTGGTTGAGGCAGGTTCGATGTTGTCGTTTAAAGTTAAATTGGGTAGATATATGGACAGGAAAGGAATGGAGGGTTATGGGCTGAGTGCAGGTCGGTGGGATTAGGTGAGAGTAAGAGTTCGGCATGGACTAGAACGGCCGAGATGGCCTGTTTCCGTGCTGTAATTGTTATATGGATTGGATGATGGAATTAATGGTTTTGTGTCCAAGTTTGCAGATGTCTGGTCAGGGAGAGTGAGGAGTTGATAGAGAGGAGTTACAGGCAGGTGGTCACACTGGGGCCACGGGAGGCAGACAAGTGAGTAATGGTTAGAAAGGGGAAGGGGAAGGGTCAGGTACTAGAGAGTACCCCATATTTCACCTTTCACCCTTAACCTATGATCTCAAGTCCCAGTTTCAGCCAGAGTACCCCAGTGGCTGTGCCCCTTGACAGTAAGTACTCCTGTTTGAGTACTGTTGGGGGGGCGGGGGAACAGCTTACCTAGGGGAAGCAACAGTGGCCGTGCCTCTGGCACAGAGTCCGGCCCTGTAGCTCAGAAGGGTAGGGAAAAGAAGAGGAGGGCAGTAGTAATAGGGGACTTGATAGTAAGGGGGTCAGATAGGCGATTCTGTGGATGCAGTCCAGAGACCCGGATGGTAGTTTGCCTCCCTGGTGCCAGGGTCCGGGATATTTCTGATCACGTCCAAGATATCCTGAAGTGGGAGGGTGAGAAGCTAGAGGTCATGGTACATATAGGTACTAATGACATAGGTAGGAAAAGGGAAGAGGTCCTGAAAGGAGAATATAGGGAGTTAGGAAGGGAGTTGAGAAAAGGACCGCAAATCTTGGGATTACTGCCTGTGCTACACGACAGTGAGAGTAGGAATGCAATGAGGTGGAGAATAAATGCGTGGCTGAAGGATTGGAGCAGGGGGCAGGGATTCAAGTTTTTGGATCATTGGGACCTCTTTTGGCGCAGGTGTGACCTGTACAAAAAGGACGGGTTACGCTTGAATCCTAGGGGGACCAATATCCTGGCGGGGAGATTTGCGAGGGCTACTGAGGTGACTTTAAACTAGAATGGTTGGGGGGTGGGAGTCAAATTACAGAGACTAGGAGAGAGGAGGTTAGTTCACAACAGGGGGATGGGAACAAGTGCAGAGAGACAGAGGGGTGTATAATGAGGATAGAGGCAAAAAGTAGTAAGGTGAACAGTAAAAGTGGCAGGCCGGCAAATCCAGGGCAAAAATCAAAAAGGGCCACTTCTCAACATAATTGTATAAGGGCTAAGAGTGTTGTAAAAGCAAGCCTGAAGGCTTTGTGTGTCAATGCAAGGAGCATTCGTAACAAGGTGGATGAATTAAAAGTGCAGATTGTTATTAATAAATATGATATAGTTGGGATCACAGAGACATGGCTCCAGGGTGACCAAGGATGGGAGCTCAACATTCAGGGATATTCAATATTCAGGAGGGATAGACATGAAAGAAAAGGAGGTGGGGTAGCATTGCTGGTTAGAGAGGAGATTAACGCAATAGAAAGGAAGGACATTAGCCCGGAGGATGTGGAATCGATATGGGTAGAGCTGTATAACACTAAGGGGCAGAAAACACTGGTGGGAGTTGTGTACAGGCCACCTAACAGTAGAAGTGAGGTCGGGGATGGCAATAAACGGGAAATTAGAAATGCGTGCAATAAAGGAACAGCAGTTATAATGGGTGACTTCAATCTACATATAGATTGGGTGAACCAAATTGGTAAAGGTGCTGAGGAAGAGGATTTCTTGGAATGTATGCGGGATGGTTTTTTGAACCAACATGTCGAGGAACCAACTAGAGAGCAGGTTGTTCTACACTGGGTATTGAGCAATGAGGAAGGGTTAATTAGCAATCTTGTCGTGAGAGGCCCCTTGGGTAAGAGTGACCATAATATGGTGGAATTCATTAAGATGGAGAGTGACGTAGTTAATTCAGAAACAAAGGTTCTGAACTTAAAGAAGGGTAACTTTGAAGGTATGAGACGTGAATTAGCTAAGATAGACTGGCAAATGATACTTACAGGGTTTACGGTGGATATGCAATGGCAAGCATCTAAAGATCGCATGGACGAACTACAACAATTGTTCATCCCAGTTTGGCAAAAGAATAAATCAGGGAAGGTAGTGCACCCGAGGCTGACAGGGGAAATTAGGGATAGTATCAATTCCAAAGAAGAAGCATACAAATTAGCCAGAAAAAGCAGCTCATCTGAGGACTGGGAGAAATTCAGAGCTCAGCAGAGGAAGACAAAGGGCTTAATTAGGAAGGGGAAAATGGATTATGAGAGAAAACTGGCAGGGAACATAAAAACTGACTGTAAAAGCTTTTATAGATATGTGAAAAGAAAAAGATTGGTTAAGACAAATGTACGTCCCCTACAGACAGAAACAGGTGAATTGATTATGGGGAACAAGGACATGGCAGACGAATTGAATAACCACTTTGGTTCTGTCTTCACTAAGGAGGACATAAATAATCTTCCGGAAATAGTAGGGGACAGAGGGTCTAGTGAGATAGAGGGACTGAGGGAAATACATGTTAGTTGGGAAGTGGTGTTAGGTAAATTGAAGGGATTAGAGGCAGATAAATCCCCAGGGCCAGATGGTCTGCATCCCAGAATGCTTAAGGAAGTAGCCCAAGAAATAGTGGATGCATTAGTGATAATTTTTCAAAACTCTTTAGATTCTGGACTAGTTCCTGAGGATTGGAGGGTGGCTAATGTAACCCCGCTTTTTAAAAAAGGACGGAGAGAGAAACTGGGGAATTATAGACCGGTTAGTCTAACATCGGTGGTGGGGAAAATGCTAGAGTCAATTAACAAAGATGTGGTAACAGCACATTTGGAAAGCAGTGAAATCATCGGACAAAGTCAGCATGGATTTGTGAAAGGAAAATCACATCTGACGAATCTCATAGAATTTCTTGAGGGGAGAAAAAAACCAGAGGACATGGGTTAAGGGTGAGGGGGGAAAAATTTAAAGGGAACATTAGGGGGGGCTTCTTCACACAGAGAGTGGTGGGAGTATGGAATGAGCTGCCAGAGGAGGTGGTAAGTGCGGGTTCTTTTTTAACATTTAAGAATAAATTGGACAGATACATGGATGGGAGGTGTATGGAGGGATATGGTCCGGGTGCAGGTCAGTGGGACTAGGCAGAAAATGGTTCGGCACAGCCAAGAAGGGCCAAAAGGCCTGTTTCTGTGCTGTAGTTTCTATGGTTCTATGTAACTACTAGAGTGGATAGGGGAGAACCAGTGGATGTGGTACAGTTGGATTTTCAAAAGGCTTTTGACAAGGTCCCACACAGGAGATTAGTGTGCAAACTTAAAGCACACGGTATTGGGGGTAAGGTATTGATGTGGATAGAGAATTGGTTGGCAGACAGGAAGCAAAGAGTGGGAATAAACGGGACCTTTCAGAATGGCAGGTAGTGACTAGTGGGGTACCGCAAGGCTCAGTGCTGGGACCCAAGTTGTTTACAATATATATTAATGACTTAGAAGATTCGAGTACAGGAGCAGGGAGGTACTACTGCAGTTGTACAAGGCTTTGGTGAGACCACACCTGGAGTATTGTGTGCAGTTTTGGTCCCCTAATCTGAGGAGAGACATTCTTGCCATAGAGGGAGTACAAAGAAGGTTCACCAGATTGATTCCTGGGATGGCAGGACTTTCATATGATGAAAGACTGGATCAACTAGGCTTATACTCATTGGAATTTAGAAGATTGAGGGGGGATCTTATTGAAATGTATAAAATCCTAAAGGGATTGGACAGGCTAGATGCAGGAAGATTGTTCCCGATGTTGGGGAAGTCCAGAACGAGGGGTCACAGTTTGAGGATAAAGGGGAAGCCTTTTAGGACCGAGATTAGGAAAAACTTCTTCACACAGAGAGTGGTGAATCTGTGGAATTCTCTGCCACAGGAAACAGTTGAGGCCAGTTCATTGGCTATATTTAAGAGGGAGTTAGATATATGGCCCTTGTGGCTAAAGGGATCGGGGGTATGGAGGGAAGGCTGGTACAGGGTTCTGAGTTGGATGATCAGCCATGATCATACTGAATGGCGGTGTAGGCTTGAAGGGCCGAATGGCCTACTCCTGCACCTATTTTCTATGTTTCTATGTTATAAAATGAAGGGCAGGTAGTGTTGAGGAAGCAGAGAGGCTGTAGAAGGGCTGAGACAGATCTGAGAATGGGCAAGGAAGTGGCAAGTGAAATATAGCTGGGGAAAGTGTATGCTGAGCCTCTTTGCTAGAAAGAATAAAGGCATAAGCTGTTTTCTAAACAGGGAGAAAATTCAAAAATCAGAGGTGCAAAGGGATTTGGGAGTCCTTGTGCAGAACACCCTAAAGGTTAACTTGCAGGCTGAGTTGGTGATGAGGGAGGCAAATGCAATGTTAGCATTCATTTCGAGAGACTAGAATATAGAAGCAAGGATGTGATGCTGAGGCTTTATAAGGTATTGGCCAGACCACACTTGGAATATTGTGAGCAGTTTAGGGCCCCTTATCTAAGAAAGGATATGCTGACATTGGAGAGAGTCCAGAGAAGGTTCATGAGAATGATACTGGGAATGAGACGGTTAATGTATGAGGAGCGTTTGATGGCTCTGGGCCTGTACTGGGCATGAACGAATCTCAGGAATTCTTTGCCACAGACGGCTGCGGAGACGGAGTCATTGGGTGTATGGTATTTAAAGCGGAGGTTGATAGGTTCCTCATTAGTCAGGGTGTGAAAGGTTACGGGGAGAAAGCAGAAGAATGGGGTTGAGAGAAGTGAAAAATCAGCCATGATGGACTGGCGGCACAGGGTCGATGTGCTGAACTACCTGATTCCGTTTCCATTATGAAACATTAAAGCCTCCTTTGTTCTTTTTTTAATTTCGGGTTTTGCTTCGCATGAGCCGGGCTGAAGAAACGTCCTCCTTCCCGAACCACCCGGACCCCTTCTACTCTCCCGCCCTGTGCGTGCAGCCGGCATTTACTGGGTTAAAGGGGAGGGAGCTGCCCCGAGAGCGGCGTGAGGTTGGATTAGTTGTATTGGGACAGCGTTTATCGCCACGCCCTGGCCACTGCTTCCTTCGCGTGAGAATAGGGAGTGTCCCGAGTCCGGGGGCGGCCGTGACTGCAGCTTCCACTCCCTCCGTCCCGCCCGATAACGATCTGCGCTGCCATCCGAGCTCAGTCTGCTGGAGCCGGTTCTACCGCGACGCAATCAGTACCTCCACACGAACCCTTACTCTCCTCCCTCCTTCACCTCACCCCTCCCTCCCCCATCACCCCTTCCCTCCCGTTCACCCTCTCCTTCCTCTTTCACCTCATCCCTCCCTTCCCTTCACCTCACCCCTCTCTCCCCATCACCCTTTCCCTCTGGTTCATCCCCTCCTTCCCCATCACCCTTAATCTCCGGACTCTGCAGAGAGTGGTAAAGGTAGAGCAGTGAATGTAGTGTATATGGATTTCAGCAAGGCATCTGATATGGTCTCCCGTTCAGAAGGTAAGGAGGCATGGGATTCAAGGAGACCTTGCTTTCTGGATCCAGAATTGGTTTGCCCACAGAAGGCAAAAGGTGGTTGTAGATGGTTCATATTCTGCATGGTGGACGGTGACCAGTGGTGTTCTGCAGGGATCTGTTCTGGGACCTCTCCTCTTTGTGATTTTTATAAATGACTTGGATGAGGAAGTGGAGGGATGGGTTAGTAAGTTTCCTGATGACATAAAGGTTGGGGGTGTTGTGGATAGTGTGGAGGGCTGTCGGAGGTCACAGCGGGACATCGATAGGATGCAGAACTGGGCTGAGAGGTGGCAGATGGACTTCAACCCAGATAAGCATGAAGTGGTTAATTTCAGTAGGTCAAATTTGAAGACAGAATATAATATTAATTGTGAGACTCTTGGCAGTGTGGAGGATCAGAGGGATCATGGGTCTGTGTCCATAGGACACTCAAAGCTGCCGCGCAGATTGACAGTGTTGTTAAGAAGGCACATGATGTATTGGCCTGTGGGATTGAGTTCAAGAGCCGTGAGGTGATGTTCAAGCTATATAAGACCCCGGTCAGACCCCCCCCACCCCCGGAGTACTGTGTTCAGTTCTGGTCTCCTCACTGCGGGAAGGGTACAGAGGAGATTTACAAGGATGTTGCCTGGATTGGGGGAGTATGCCTTATGAGAATAGGTTGAGTGAATTTGATCTTTTTTACTTGGAGCAACGGAGCATGAGAGGTGACTTGATAGAGGTGTATAAGATGATGAGAGCTATTGATTGTGTGGATAGTCAGAGGCTTTTTCCCAGGGCTGAAATGGCTAACAAGAGATGACACAGTTTTAAGGTGCTTGCAAGTAGGTACAAGGGGGATGTCAGAGGTGAGTTTTTCACACACACAGAAGTGGGTGCATGGAATGGGCTGCCAGTGATAGTAGAAATGGATCCAATAGGGTCTTCTAAGAGATTCTTGCATAGGTACATGGAGCTTAGAAAAGTAAAGGGCTATGCACGAGGGAAATTTTAGGCAGTTTCTAGATGGTCAGCGCAACATTGTGGGCCGAAGAGCCTGTAATGTGCTGTAGATTTCTATGTTCTGTGTTTTATTTTGACAAGTGCAGAACTGTGTAATTGTTTTAGGCAATTTTTATACAACCTTTGCACAGGACTGTACCTCGCTATGATCTTGCAATTTATTGTCTACCTACACTGCACTTGCTCTGTAGCTGTTAGACTCGGTTCTGCATTCTGTTATTGTTTTGCCTTTTTCTACCTCAATGCACTGTGTGGAGATTTGATCTGTACAAGCGGTATACCACACAAGCTTTTTACTGCCTCTCCATACATGTGACAATAATGAACCAATTCCAAACACCCGATTGTTGGCTGCTTTCCTGAGGCAGTGGGAAGTTAATCTGAGTCAGTGTGTGGAGCTGTGTCTACAACCCTCTGCAGTTTCACTGGTCACAGGCGGAGCAGTTGCCAGAACAAGCCCTGATGGAACCGTATAGGGTGCTCTCTGTGGTGCACCTGCAAAAATTGGTGAGGATCGTGCTCAGTTTCCTCAGCATCCTGAGAAAGCCGAGGCACTAGTGTTTTACTAGGCAGCAGTGTTCCTGCGATAGGACCAGAACAGGCTGTTAATGATGTTCACATCTGGGAACATGAAACTCTCAACTATCTGCACAGCTTCACCAGGAACTGGGAGGCCCTGGACACAGGGACTTAAATTTCACGGTAGTGCAGCTGTCATTGTCCACTGGTCACTGGCAGTCAGGATACAGGTGGCCCTGATGAAGGGCCTTGGCCTAACGTGTACGTTCCCCTCAATAGATGCTGCCTGACCTGCTGAAGTCCATCAGCATTTAATTGCATTGCTCAGGATTCCCAGCATCTGCAGAACCTCTGGTGTTGAACGTTTGTGTTTTTAGAGGCAGGTTTATGTAAAACTGTCTTACTACACTTAAAGGGCCTTTGGAGGAGACCACACTCATGGGGCGGAGGCAACATAGCAGTGTAACACTTTACTGTATCAGCTGTAAGACTGGGTTTCAATTACTGTTGCCACCTGAAGGGAGTTTGAATGCTGTCCCCGTGACTGTGTGAGATTGCTCTGAGCACTACTGTTCACTTGTACTAGTTAGTTACGGGCACTGGGAGTGTGGCGATCCTTGAGGGCTGCCCCCAGCCCATCCTTGGATTGTGTTGGTTGTAGACACAAACAATGCATTTCACTGTATGTAACAAATAAAGATAATCTTTATAAATCTAATCTGTGAAGGACGACTGGACAGGTAGCAGAGGTGGTGGGTTGGTCATAGAAGGAGAGGTTGAGTGGAGCAGATTTCCACTCTCTTGTGCTCAGAAGACTGAGAGATGACCTTGCTGAAATGTACAGAACACACTGAGAGGCTCAACGGGGAGGGAGCCGAGGACCTGGGGCAGTCTCAGGGTCAGACTCCAATGAAGAGAAATGTCTTCACCCAATGTAAATTTATTAGCAAATTATGTCACCATTTACTATTCTAAGATCTTCTTTCTTGTGGGCATTCACTGGGGGAAAAAAGGAAATACAATAGAATTTACAAAGAACAGACAAAGACCGACAAACAACCAATGTGCAAAAGAAGACAAACTGTGTAAATAAAAAAAACTGAGAACATGAATTGTAAAGAGTCTTTAAAAGTGAGTCTGTAGGTTATGGAATTAGTTCAGTATTTTGGGGAGTGAAGTTATCCAAGTTGGTACAGGAGCCCAATGGGTGTAGGGTAATAACTGTTCCTGAACCTCATGGTGTGGGACTTGAGGATTCTGTCCTTCCTCTCCGATGGTAGCAGTGAAAAGGGAGCTTAATCTGGGTGGTGGGATCACTGAGGATGGATGGATACTGCTTTCATGTGACATTGCTTCACTTAAATGTGCCTAATGGTGGGGAGGGCTTTGCCTGTGATAGAAATCTTTTCCATTCCTGAGCACTGATGTTTCCATACCAGGCTGCAACCAGTTAAGATACTCTCCGCTGTGTATCTATAGAATTTTGTTAAAATTGTAAGAAAGTAGAGGTGCTGTTGTCCCTTCTTTGTAATGTTACTGCTGGTCCCAGGATAACGCCAAGGAATGTTGAAGTTACTGGCTCTCTCCACCTTCATTCTGCGAATGAGGACTGGCTCATGAACTTCCTCCTTCTTTCTCCTGTAACATAGAAACATAGAAAATCTACAGCACAATACAGGCCCTTCAGCCCACAATACTGCGCTGAACATGTACTTGCTTTAGAAATTACCTAGGGTTACCCATAGCCCTCTTTTTCTGAGCTCCATGTACAGTACCTATCAAGGAGTCCCTTAAAAGACACTATCGTATCCGCTTCCATCATCGTCGCCGGCAGTCCATTCCACGCACTCACCACTGTCTGAGTAAAAAACTTACCCCTGACACCTCCTCTGTACCTACTTCCAAGCACCTTAAAACTGTGCTCTCTGGTGTTAGCCATTTCAGCCCTGGGAAAAAGCCTCTGACTATCCACACGATCAATGCCTCTCATTATCTTGTACACCTCTATCAGGTCACCTGTCATCCTCCGTTGCTCCGAGGAGAAAAGGCCAAGTTCACTCAACCTATTCTCATAAGGCATGCTCCCCAATCCAGGAAACATCCCTGTTAATCTCCTTCACACCCTTTCTATAGTTTCCACATCCTTCCTGTAGTGAGGTGACCAGAACTGAACACAGTACTCCAAGTGGGGTCTGACCAGAATCCTATTTCCGAGGGTCTCACCTGGTCCCTGAACTCCTCCATCCTAATCAAAAAGGCGCAATAGCACCTTTATTTCCTGTGGAGCATCAAGAAAGCTCACCTCTGTCCCAGGGTACTGACGGACTTTTACCGCTGTACCATTGAGAGCAGACTCATCAACTGCATCTCAGTGTGGTATGGCAACTGTCCCATATTGGACTGCAAAGCACTCCAGCCTGTGGTGAAAACTGCCCAGCGGATTATCAGCACCCAATTGCCCACCATTGAGAACATCTACCATAAACACTGCCTGGGCATGGCGAAAAGCATTATCAAGGATGCATCTCACTCTAACCATGGACTTTTCACTCTCCTCCCATCCAGGAGGTGCTACAGGAGCCTCCGCTCCCACACCAGCAGGCTCAAGAAGAGCTTCTTCCCTGAGGCTGTGACCCTGCTGAACCTCTCATCACAGCGCTAAGCAGTATTGCACCCATAGTGCACTGTCTCAGTTCTTTTATATTTGTGTGCTGTAGCACTTACTTTTTCTTTGCAGTTATTTTGTAAATAACACTATTCTTTGCATTTCTGGTCAGATGCTAACTGCATTTCATTGGCTTTGTATCTGTACTCAGCACAATGGCAATAAAGTTGAATCTAATCTAATATAGCTGCAACATTACCTCTCGGCTCTTAAACTCAATCCCATGATTTCTGAAGGCCAATGCACCATATGCCCTCTTAACCACACAGTCAACCTGCGTAGCAGCTTTGAGTGTCCTATGGACATGGACCCCAAGATCCCTCTGATCCTCCACACAGCCAAGAGACTTACCGTTAATACTGTATCCTTCCATCATATTTGACCTATCAAAATGAACCACCCAACACTTATCTGGGTTGAACTCCATTTGCCACTTCTCAGCCCAGTTTTGCATCCTATCAATGTCCTGCTGTAACCTCTGACAGCCCTCCACACTATCCACAACACCTCCAACCTTTGTGTCATCAGCAAATTTACTAACCCATCCCTCCACTTCTTCATCCAGGTCATTTATAAAAATCACAAAGAGCAGGGGTCTCAGAACAGATCCCTGAAGCACACCACTGGTTACTGACCTCCATGCAAAATATGACCTGTCTACAACCACTCTTTGCCTCCTGTGGGCAAGCCAGTTCTGGATCCACAAAGCAATGTCCCCTTGGATCCCATGCCTCCTTACTTTCTCAATAAGCCTGGCATGGGGTACCTTATCAAATGCCTTGCTGAAATCTATATACACTACATCGACTGCTCTACCTCCATCAATGTGTTTCGTCACATCCTCAAAAAATTTAATCAGGCTCATAAGGCACGACCTGCCTTTGACAAAGTCATGCTGACAATTCCTAATCATGTTATGCCTCTCCAAATGTTCATAAATCCTGCCTCTCAGGATCTTCTCCATCCACTTACCAATCACTGAAGTAAGACTCACTGGTCTATAATTTCCAGGGCTGTCTCTACTCCCTTTCTTGAATAAGGGAATAACATCTGCAACCCTCCAATCCTCCGGAACCTCTCCTGTTCCCGTTGATGATGCAAAGATCATCACCAGAGGCTCAGTAATTTCCTCCCTCGCCTCCCACAGTAGCCTGGGGTACATCTCGTCGGGTCTCGGTGACTTACCCAACTTGATGCTTTCTAAAAGCTCCAGCACATTCTCTTTCTTAATATCTTTGTGCTCAAGCTTTTCAGTCCGCTGTAAGTCATCCCTACAATCGCCAAGATCCTTTTCCGTAGTGAATACTGAAGCAAAGTACTCATTAAGTACCTCTGCTATCTCCTCTGGTTCCATACACACTTTTCCACTGTCACACTTGATTGATCCTATTCGCTCACGTTTTATCTTCTTGCTGTTCACGTACTTGTAGAATGCCTTGGGGTTTTCCCTAATCCTGTCCACCAAGGTCTTCTCATGACCCTTTCCGGCTCTCCTAATTTCATTTTTAAGCTCCTTCCTGCTAGCTTTATAATCTTCTAGATCTCTATCATTACCTAGTTTTTTGAACCTAATGAGTACTTTGCTGCTGGCGACAGATACGATAGGGTCTTTTAAGAGACTCCTGGACAGGTACATGGAGCTCAGAAAAATAAAGGGCTATGGGTAACCCTAGGTAATTTCTAAGGTAAGGACATGTTCGGCACAGCTTTGTGGGCCAAAGGGCCTGTATTGTGCTGTTTTCTATGTTTCTAATATTTAGGAAATTAAAATCTCCCATCACAACAACCCTGTTATTATTACACCTTTCCAGAATCTGTTTCCCTATCTGCTTCTCGATTTCCCTGTTACTATTGGGTGGTCTATAAAAAACACCCAGTAGAGTTATTGACCCCTTCCTGTTTCTAAATTCCACCCACAGAGACTCCATAGACAATCCCTCCATGACTTCTTCCTTTTCTGCAGCCGTGACAACAGTGATCAACAGTGTCAACCCCCACCCATTTTGTCTCCCTCCCTGTCTAAAGCCTGGCACTCGGAAGTAACCATTCCTGCCCCTAAGCCATTCAAGTCTCGGTAATGGCCACAACATCATAGCTCCAAGTACTGATCCATGCTGTAAGCTCATCCGCTTTGTTCATAATACTCCTTGCATTAAAATAGACACATCTCAAACCATCGGTCTGAGTGCACGTTGATGGAGAAGATCCTGAGAGGCAGGATTTATGAACATTTGGAGAGGCATAATATGATTAGGGAATGCTGTGTAGGTTCACGAGGTTAATTCCCCGGATGGCGGGACTGTCATATGTTGAAAGATTGGAGCGACTGGGGTTGTATACACTGCAATTTAGAAGGATGTGAGGGGATCTGATTGAAACATATAAGATTACTAAGGAATTCAACATGCTAGAGGCAGGAAACATGTTCCCACTGATGGGGGAGTCCAGAACCAGAGGCCACAGTTTGAGAATAAGGGGTAGACCATTTAGCACGGAGTTGAGGAAAAACTTTTTCACACAGAGGGTTGTGGTTCTGTGGAATGCTCTGCCTCAGAAGGCAGTGGAGGCCAATTCTCTAGATTCTTTCAAAAAAGCGTTAGATAGAGCTCTTAAAGATAGCGGAGTGAAGGGATATGGTGAGAAGGCAGGAAAAGGGTACTGATTGTGGATGATCAGCCATGATCACGGTGAATGGCGGTGCTGGCTCGAAGGGTTGAATGGCCTACTCCTGCACCTATTGTCTATTGTCTATAAGGAATAGTCAGCATGGTTTTGTCAAAGGCAGGTCAGCCCTCATGAACCTGCGAGTGGTGAGTGCGTGGAATGGGCTGTCGGCGACGGTGGTGGAGATGGATATGATAGGGCCTTTTAAGAGACTCCTGGACAGGTACATGGAGCTCAGAAAAATAGAGGGCTATGGGTAACCCTAGGTAATTTCTAAGGTAAGGACATGTTCAGCGCAGCCTTGTGGGCCGAAGGGCCTGTAGGATTTTCTATGTTTCTAGCTTACCAACCACTGAAGTAAGAGTCACTGGTCTATAATTTCACCTCACTGGATTTGCTGGTATTGAACAAGAGCTTATTGTCCTCTGCACAAGTATATCCCTGTACAGATGCAACAATTCAATTTACTTGCAGCAGCACCACATGCACCTAGCATCAGATAAACAGCATTCAGAGGAAAACACAAATTAAAGATAAATTAGACACAAGTTTTGTACAAGAAAGAGCACAACCAGAACAGGTCCATTGTAGTGCACAGTAAGTCCAGCACAAACCCATCCCGTAAAAACACGGAGTGACCGAAGCCCCAAAGACTCATCCTTGGGAGAGCAAGGAGACACCTGGAGACAACGTGAAAGACTGGCCCAGATCGGACTCTGGTGAGCTACTGTTGGCGGCCTATGTCCCAGCAGGGGAAATGCACTTAAGAAGAGCAGATTGATCAAACTGATTGATTCGGATGTAGCTGTTCCTGAATCCTTGCATATTCACGTGCCTCTCTAACAGCCTCTTAGACACTTCTATTGTACCTACCTCCACAACCACATCCCCTCTCATCTGAAAACCATGTGTTTGACCTCTCGACCCCAAGAAAGAGATTTTCTCCTCTCTATGATCCTCATAATTTCATCGGGTGTGAGAGGGTTAAGTGACTTCTAACTATGCTGTAATGTCCTGATTGAGTTAAAGTTGTTGACACAGGCATCAGTCTCTTGTTACCATGGATAGCGGCATCATTAACTGCCTATCAACACACATTACATATTGACCTAGTATGGCAACCGCTCTGCCCTCGGCCGCAAGAAACCGCAAAGAGCTGTGGGCACAGCTCAGCACATCACAGGAATCGCTCCCCCCCCCCCACACTTCTCACTGCCCAAATAAAGCAGCCAGTGCAAGCAAAGCCCCCACCCTTTCGGCAGAAAATTGCAAATGTCACTCCACTCTTTTAGAAGGGGGGAAGGCAAAAGAAAGGAAATTATGGGCCAGTTAGCCTAACCTCAGAGGTTGGGAAAGTGTTGGAGTCTATTATTAAGGATGAGGTTTCAGGGTACTCGGAGACGAATGATAAAATAAGTCAAAGTCAGCATGGTTTCTGTAAAAGGAAATCTTGACTGACAAATTTTTTAGAGTTCTTTGAGGAAGTAACAAGCTGTGTGGACAAGGTGGATGTCATTTACCTGGATTTTCAGACGGTGTTTGATGAGGTGCCATACATGAGGCTGCATACCATGATAAAATCCCTTGGCATCACAGGAGAGATACTGGCATGGATAGAGGAATGGCTGACAGGCAGGAGGCAGTGAGTGGGAATAAAAGGGGCCTTTTCTGGTTGGTTGCTGTTCACTAGTGATGTTCCTCAGGGTTTGGTATTGCGATAGCTACTTTTCACATTGTTTGTCAGTTATTTAGATAATGGAATTGATGGCTTTGTGGAAAAGATTGCTGATGATATGAAGATAGGTGGAGGGGTAGGTAGTGCTGAGGAAACAATGCGATTGCAGCAGGACTTAGACAAATTGTAAGAATGGGCAAAACAGTGGCAGATGGAATACAGTGTTGGGAAATGTATGATAATGCATTTTGGTAAAAGGAACAATAGTGCAGACTATTATCTAAATGGGGAGAAGATTCAAACATCAGAGGTGCAGAGGGACTTAGGAGTCTTCGTGCAAGACTCCTAGAAGTTTAATTCACAGGTTGAGTCTGTGGTAAAGAAGGCAAACACAATGTTGGCATTTTCTTCAAGGGGAATAGAATATAAAAGCAAGGAGACAATGGTGAGGCTTTATATGACACTGGTCAGGCCATACTTGGAGTATTGTCAACAGTTTGGGCCCCATGTCTCAGTATGTGTTGATGCTGGAGAGAGTCCAGGGGAGGTTCACGAGGATGATTCTGGGGTCAAGGAATTAACAGATGAGGAGGATTTGGCAGCTTTGGGCCTGTACTCACTGGAAATTAGAAGAATGTGGAGGGGATTTCATTGAAACCTACCAAATATTGAAAGGATTAGATAAGGAGATGTGGAGAGGATGACCAGAACTGGAGAGCACAGCCTCAAAATTGAGGGGCAACCTTTTAGAACAGAGGTAAGGAGGAATTTTTTTTTAGCCAGAGAGTAGTGAATCTGTGGAATGCTCTGCCACAAACTATGGTGGAGGCCAAGTCCGTGGGTATATTTAAAGTGGAAGTTGATCGCTTCCTGATCAGTCAGGGCATCAAGGGATATGGCGAGAAGGCAGGTGTATGGGGTTGAGTGGGATGGGCTGAATGGCCTAATTCTGCTCCTATGTCTTATGGTCTAAACCAATACAGCACATTAGCATAGCTGTTAGGCTAACACTTTGCATCACCAGCAACTCAGGTTCAATTCCTCCCACTGTCTGTCAGGAGTTTGTACGTTCACTGTCTGTCAGGAGTTTGTATGTTCTCCCCATGACCATGTGGGTTTCCTCCGGGTGCTCTGGTTTCCTCCCACAGTATAAAGACACACAGGTTAGTAATTGGCCACATGAGTATAATTGAGCAGCACAGGCTCATTAGGCAGGAAGGGCCTGTATCACTAAATAAAAATAAAACTTTAAAAATTCACAAGCTGATGTTTAGGTGGGTGTTAAGATATTTTGTAATTTTGGCCTGTGAGATATAAGGAGGTTACAAGGAATTTGGTGTAGATGGGAATCTCTGGACACCTGGAAAGTCCATCGGTGAGAGAGCTCCATCTGTGAACAACAACATCCCGACAATGGTGCTCTGAGGGCCAGTGGAAAGGCCCTCAGCCTCCCCCGCCCCCATCATCACTGCCTCCCCCCCAACCACCTAACCCCACAGCCACCAAACTCACAAGCACAACCCCAAACATCCATGGCCCCGTTAGCAGAAATTGCAGAGGGTCAAGCGGTCACTCACACACACACACACACACACACACACACACACCCACCCACGGTCACTCACACTCTCACAAACACACACATCCACGGTCACTCACACTCACACACACACCCACGGTCACTCACACTCTCACAAACACACACATCCAGTCACTCACACTCACACACACACCCACGGTCACTCACACACACACACACATCCAGTCACTCACACTCACATACACACACACACATACATCCATGATCACTCACACTCTCACAAACACACACATCCACTTTCACTCACACTCACACACATCCAGTGACTCACACTCACATACACACACACACACACACATCCATGATCTCACACACATACACACACATACATCCACTGTCACTCACACGGCCACACACATCCACTGTCTCACACACACACACACACACACATCCACTCACAACACACTGGAGGAACTCAGCAGGTCGGGCAGCATCCGTGGAAATGATCAGTCAATGTTACGGGCCGGAACCCTCATAGAGCCTCTGCCCCTTCCCTCTTCAGTCCTGACGAAGGGTTCCGGCCCGAAACATTGACTGATCGTTTCCACAGATGCTGCCCGACCTGCTGAGTTCCTCCAGTGTGTTGTGAGTGTTGCTTTGACTCCAGCATCTGCAGATTATTTTGTGTTTACCACACACATCCACTGTCACTCACACATGCACTGTCTCTCACACACACATCCACCGTCATTCACACATGCACTGTCTCTCACACTCACATGCAGAGAAATGTAAGATGCTGCACAGAGTAATGGACTGTGTCCAATAAAAAACTGGCACATCCCTCGTACCTACAGGAGGCGCTGTGTCTATTATCAAAGATCTCTGTCTGGGCCATAACAACATCTTGCAGTTTCCGTTGGGTAGGAGGTACAGATGCCTGAAGCCCCACACTACCAGGTTCAGAAACAGCTACTTCCCTTCAACCTTTCGGTGCTTGAACCAACGAGCAGAACCCTCACCACTAGAGCACTATGGCCACTTTGGGCCCCGCGACACCTGCAGTAAAATGACGTCCTCACAGTTCCAGAGAGCATGGGTTCGATCCTCACCTCCAAGAAATCTGCTCATTCTCCCCCGACCCCTTGGGTGCTCCAGTTTCCTCCCAAGTCCCGAATTATACCAGCACTTTAATTGGCTGCAGCAGATTACCCCTGGTTTCTGGGTAATAGGAATTAATGGGCATGTGAGGGTGATGTCCAATGAGATTTACAATGTGGTGACATACAATCTGTTGGAGGAACTCAGTGGGTCCGTGAGGGTGAAAGGAACTCTCAACATTTCAAGTTGAGACCCTGCCTGAGTTGGTGCTGACTCAATGGGCTGAATGTCAGGGGACTCATTTAAAAAAAACAAACCGCTAGAGACAGGATTTACAAGCATAATCTGATTCGGGATAGTCAGTATGGGTTTGTGAGCGGTAGGTCAAACCTCATGAGCCTGACTGAATACTTTGACAAAGTGACAAAGCAAATTGATGAATAAAGATGTGGTGTATTTGGAGTTCAATAAAGCATTGCACAAGGTTCCCCATGATAGTCTCATTCGGAACATCAGGTGGCATGAGATCCAGGGAAACAGCTGCGTGGTTTCAAAAGTGGCTGCATTCTGCTTGGAGGTCTGTGACCAGTGCTGCTCTGCAGAGATCTGCTGTAGGACCCCTGCTCTTTGTGATTTTTAGTGAGGAAGTGGCAGAGTGGGTTAGGAAGTTTGGTTATGTTGTGAATAGAGTAGAAGGTTGTTGGAGGTTGCAGCAGGGTATAGAGCTGGGCTGAGAAGTGGCAGATGGAGTTCAACCCAGAGAAATGTGAAGAGATTCACTTTGCAAATTGAATTTGAAGGCAAAATACAAAGTTAGTGGGAGGATTCTTAGTAGTGTGGAGAAACGGGGGATCTTGGGGTCCCTCGAAGTTGCTGCACAAGTTCAAAGGCTAATTTATTATCAAAGTATGTATTCACGTACAACTCTAAGATTCATCTTCTCCAGCTAGCCATGGAACAAAAAAAAACGATGAAAGTTAATAAGTTGGTTAAAAAAGTGTGTGACATTTTAGCCTTCATTAGTCGTGCGATTGAGTTCAAGAGCCACGAGGTAATGTTGCAGCTCTATAAAACCTGGTTAGACCATACTTGGAATATTGTGCTCAGTTCTGGTTGTTTCATTATAGGAAGGATATAAAAGCTTTGAAGAGGGTGGAAGGTATTTACCAGGATGCTGCTTGGATTAGGAAGCATGTCTTCTGACAATGGGTTGAGTGAGCTAGGGATTTTCTCTTTGTAGTGAAAGAGGATGAGAAATTACTTGATAGAGGTCTACAAGGCATAGATCAGTTGGACAGCGAGAGACGTTTTCCAAGGGCTGCGATGGCTCATAGGAGGGAGCATAATTTTAAGGTGATTGGGGGAAAGTATAGAGAAGACATAAGGGGCAAGGTCTTTATACAGAGAACACTGGGTGTGTAGAACAGGGCAAAGGACTGGGAGTTTGGAGATGACTTCTTCTGAGGCTGGAGGACTGTCTGTCTATGTATGGGTGGCCAGGTGGAAAGAGGAGAAAGGGCTTGTTTTACTGTTGTTACCACTGTTTGTGTTGTGGTGACACTTTCCCCATGTTTTGATGTACATGTGATAAATAAATAAATATCTGCCAGCCTGCTGGGAGAGGTAGATACATCAGGGACATTTAAAAGACTCTTAGAGGCAAGTGGGTGATTGAAAAATGGAGAGCCATGTAGGAGAGAAGGATTAGATTGATCATGGAGTAGGTTAAAAGTCAGCATACCTTGTGGGCTGAAGGGCCTGTACTGTGCTCTAATGTTCCATGTTTTATGCCCAGTAGTGCACAATACTCCCTGGTAAGGAGAGGCTCAGACTGGTGTCTCAACAAAATCACACTTGGGCAGCAACAGTAGTAAGTGTAAAGAACTCATGCACTAAATTGGTTGTGGTCATATTTACACATACACAAGCAAAACTATTTCCCAAAGCAGTCAGACTGTTTATTGATATTTCAGGGTGTACTTGTATTGTCAGTCACTTCTGAGTGCAGCTGACTGTGAGTTATACTGCTAGGCACTGGTTAGTGATACCACATGGAAGGGGAAACCAGCCCTAAGGTAGACTGACACCACCCAACACACAAAGGCGGCACAGCTGTGACTCTAACTTCCTAGGTGTCAACATCTCTGAAGATCTACCCTGGGCCAACATATTGAGAGGATCAAAAAGAAGGCATGTTAGTGGCTAGACAGTGATGAATATGAGATCTGGTATGTCACCAAAGTGCCCAGAAAATTTCTACAGGTATCATGGAGAGCATGCTAACTGGTTGCGTTACTGTCTGGTATGGAGGTGGCAGGGCGGGGGGGGGGGGGGGTAAATTCCACGGTAGCAATAGCTAATACAATTAATAGATTAAGGTTTAAATCACTGACCTCCATGAAATGTGTTGCTTTGCAGTAGAACAGTGTCATCAGTAAAATATACAAAAAACACAACATTACAATAAGAAATGTATGTTATTGATTGCACTGTACTACTGTATATGTTCATATTTTATTAAATTAGTAGTGCAATAACACTGAGGTGGTGGTCATGGACCATCCGACGGCAGAGGGGAAGAAGCTGTTCCTGAACAGTTGCCTTCGTGCTCCTGTGCCTCTGATGGCAGAAGTAAGAGGGTGGTGGGGGTCCTTGGTGATGGATGCTAGTTGTTGAGGATGTGCTTGATGGTGAGAGTGGATGAGTCTACAACACTCTGCTGCTTTTTCCAAACCCATGCAGTGGACCCTCCATCTCAGAAGTTGATGCCCCCAGCACTGTCCCCCCTTTTAAAAAATAAATCACTCGCACAGATGCACCATTGCTCAGAACAGGAAATTTTCACAGCACTTCATATAAAAGACTCCAACTGGGTAGCAACAACAGCTGTGTGTGGGAGCATTGCAGTTACTGCGTGGCCATGTACCCACACAGCTTAGAGGGAACTGTGCCCACCAGTCAGAATATTCTGCACAGTACACAAAATGCTGGAGGAACTCATCATCAAGCTGGCAGGCAGAGGGCAACGGAGAAAGTGGGTGAAGAAACAAAGTAAGAATTTGGAGGGGCCTCTGCGAAGTTAAAGTTTCAATGTGCATGCTGAATGCCCAGTAGTGAATTTGTCCAGGAGGGCTTGTATTTGAGTGTCAGGTGGTTGGGCCCCTGATCACAGTAGTATGACAAGACACTGCCCTGGTCATTGGCACTGGCATTTTTCTTGGGTTCCAGGCAGTTATTAACCTACAAGCAGCATGGATAACTTCACTCAGCTCAACTCTAAAGAACTTGTCACAATTCTTCTGCAGGTGAGGCAGCCTCGATGATACTGAGAGCAGGGCTCTGTGGAGGCCATACCGTCTGTTGTAGAACTCCTTGTTCTTTTTGCCCAGGATAGTTCCTCAAGACCTTGACCGTGTGTGTGGGGCTACCGTCAGACTACGAAATGATGTCGAGACCAATCCTATTCCTCTGATGGTTTTGTACTTGAGTATCAAGGGTTCCATTCATTCTGACCAGATCGAGTGGATGTGCAGAAAAACAGTCCCGAACCTGCAGTGCTCTCCAACCCACCTCCTGTTTCAACCAAAAGTTTCAAATGTGACTCATCACACCAGAGCCCTTGCTGGTATTGTTCATCTCCCCCCAGCCAATCCTTGTGTTTTTGCGTAGGCGAGTCTCTTGAAGGAACTGCTTTTTCACAGCAGCTCTTCCCTGAAGACCACAAGACTTCTCCGGACTGTGGAGGGGTTTCTTGGGTTCCAATGGTTTGTGTTGAGAGCTGGACGACTTTCGATTCAGAAGCTACACGATCTCCATGACTGACCACTGCATTTTTGGTCCTAAACTGTGCCCGTTTCCTTGTGCTGCTTTAGAAGAGCGTGGACAGCACATCTTGAAACCGTCTGCCGCAAAAATTCTGCTTGGGGGAGACCTTGCTGATGCAGGATGACCGACCTGCGTCCTGTTGCTTTGCTCTCTTGTCCTGGTGATTTGAAAGTTAATCACGACCCTAATCTTTTAGCGTGGTTGTCTTGCGCCCGCTTTGATTCCTTCTACATCCGTTTGTTTCAATGAATCAGTTTAGTTCATTCAACTCATTAGCACCTGTTTATCAGCTGTTCAATTGTAGATTGGGCTATACCTACTAACTAATCAAATGGTTTTTTTTTAAAGTGGTCTATTACCTGTTACTTTAACGAAATATAAAATTTCTAACATTTATTTTTTGGAAAAATGTTTAGAAAAGAGCAATTTTATTTCCATTAACCGATGCAGGAGACAATATTTAAATCAAGATTTATATTAAAATATTAGGGTGCTCAAGACTTTTGACTTTTTTTGCGGTTTTACAGTACTGTATGTCGCTGATATTAAATCCGATTCGGAAGAGCAGGAAGCGGTTAAAATTGCTATAGACGGAATCCTTAAATTGCTTTAAAATCACCCTCACATGCGAGAAATATTTAGGAACTGAAAGTCTAAAATAATCCCTCACCTTCCCACACGCACAAGCATGCAAGATTACCGGCTCTTTGAAGTGCAGTCTTTTCAGGAGAGCGGACAGAGATTGTGATGTTAAAACACAGCGTGACTCGCTTCACAATGCGGATCACTAGCAGGGAATATTAATGTCGGGACTGCGAGGTCTCCCAACGCCAACCGTTGTCCCTCTGACCTGCAGGACACCATGCATGGACCCGAGCCTGTCCCATCCACCCTGGGGTCGAACGACCACCAACTATGAAATGCATAACTGTGTGCGCCGGATTGTTCAAGGTTATCGTCACGAAACAAGGTTTTCCTGGATACAAGCATTTAACAACACACCTAAAAGGCAAATTTACCCAACATCTCCGCTTTGCAAGTCCGGTTGAATGTGCCCGCACCGCTCCTACAGTGGAGAAAATTCATTTCTACCTCAAACTCTGGAATTCGATCGAGACACCGACACGTTGAAGGGAAACATTTCTGACCCTTAGGGATAGGTTTCAAACTAAAGAGTGCAGGACATGACAAGTACTGGCTCTTACGCGGAACGAGTAATAAAACCACAAATTCAAACATCAAAAGGGGAAAAGATTTTATTTGATGCCTATACAAAATTGACGAGCAATCTCTTTGGAATCCGACCGATTTGTAGAGGATTAGCAAAACCTTTGTTAACACAAGCAGACTTCGAGGGGTGGGCGTTCTTAAATGGGATTAGCATTCACTAAAAATAAATCACTTAAAAATAAAATAACACGCTGACCATTTCCCCCTGCCAATAAAATTCAAACATCTTTACAACCCGCCCGCATCCTGTCCACAAAACTATCCGCGAACTCGTTTTAAAAACACAAACTAGGACTATTTGTTCAACGTGTCCGAGCCCCACCACACGGCGAGGTAGACCTTGCTGTCGGCGAGTTGTTTACGCTTACTTGCCACAGACCCAGTCAGCAAACTCAGACCGATTTCTATACACCATCCCGCGGTAAGAACACCTTGCACAAACATCGATAAATACTGTACAGCCTAAAAAAGATATTATCACTTTACGCGCGAACTTAAAAAATATAATCTATATATCGCTTAAAAGCAACAGGTCGACCAATGTCTGCAGTATGGCCGGTTTGACCCACTGTGACACAGAAAGCAAACCATACTAATTTATATTTTTAAAAAAACTTGGTTACGATCACTGTGGAGGTCGGAGGCTATTGTAATAATTCTCAGCGCTAGATACCCACTTGCAACTTACAAAACCACGAGAAATTCGTTGGAAGCTGGGTGTGTGCGTTGATAAACCTGTCGCCATACAGCAATTAGGATGAAAGTTTCATACGAGTCTCTCCCCTCGAGGTTACGCGGGTAACTGAGCCTGGTACTGAAGGCTTGGTTGTGGGCAAGATGAACAAGACTACAACTCGTGTATAAACACGCACAGTCATCATCTCCCCTTGTGTAACCTGACGACAAAACTCACTCCTTAAGAGTTCATTACATTTTTAAAAAACTTCCCATTAAGGGAACAATTCAAAGATTGATATATACACAGTGAATAAAAATAACTCCTTGCAAAAATATTTTAGAGTCCATTCCTGGCTGTCTCTGGTCAGATGTGCGAGAGGGGCATTGTGCCGTTCAGCGGAAAGTTCTGGTAGAGCGGAGGCAACGGGTGGTAACTGCGGTGGCCGTGCACCTCTTGTCCGTCGCTGCTGGGGAGGAACAGGTTGACGGAGTCGCGCAGCTCCCCCGGCACCTGTGTGTGCTCATGCGTGCCAGCTCCGGCCTCGCTCCTGGGCCCGGAGACGGGCGACTGGTGGCCGTAGGGAGGCGGAAGACCGTACGGCGACGACCCGCCGAGATAGGCCTGAGAAGCGGGCGGGTACTGCAGTTCGTAGCGGGGCTGAAGTGCGGCTGGCGGCTGTTGGTAGGTTAGGGTCTCGGGTGGAAGCGTCGCGAATCCCCCGGCGGAGCCCCAGCCATAGGAATCGAAGTGCGGGTTGCCGCAGGGTCCTTGCGCATGTAGTGTTCCACCAGCCAGGGGGACCTTGGCTTCATTTCGAGACAATGCCTTGCTCTTGCGTCGGGGCCGATATTTATAATCCGGATAGTCCTTCATGTGCACGGCTCGTAGTCTCTTGGCCTCGTCGATGAATGGCCGCTTCTCTGAATCGCTCAGCAGTTTCCACTCTGCTCCCAGCCGCTTGCTGATTTCCGAGTTGTGCATTTTTGGATACTGCTGTGCCATTTTTCTCCTCTGACCCCGGGACCACACCATGAAGGCGTTCATGGGCCGCTTCACCTTGTCCACATCCACTTTGGAACTGGCCGCGGGGCTCGCCTGTTCCAGGACACCGAACATCTTGCAGTCCAGGTGACTCCAGGCGCTGCAGTTTATACAGGTTAATCACCCGGGGCAGCCAATCAGCGCACTCCCAAGCTTCGGCCCCGCCTATCCCATAAGATGATGTCACCCCTTCCCCTCCCCACTAGGGTGGGGTTGCACGCCGGGAAGTTTCAGAGACCCTCAGTATAAACTCCATGTAAATACTTCACCATCAATTTTTAACCGCCGCCGCCCCTCAATATTCTGCAAATTCTACATCCTACCCGATATCCCGTTCCCACAGTACAAGGTAACACTTCCCTGTTACCGTAACCCTACACCTTTTCCCGTCTTTGTAACCTCCTTCCTCCCCTACATACTTACTCGTCTCTTTAGCCCCCTCCGACCCCTGCACCGCACCCGTGTCTGCATCCTGCCTCGGGCCCATGTCTTGCTCGCCTACATCTTTCCCTATCTAACTCCATTCGGCCCATGTCATCAGTTTTTAAGCGTGCGGCTCTCTCACAGTCGGACCTCACACTTCACTAAGAGCTAAACCCACTCATGTCTCCTGCAGACGATTTCTCCCCCAGACACACAGACCCACACACACTGTCACCTGACCCCCATCCCACCCCGGTTAGATTGTATTTAAATAGTCCGATTCCTCCATAGCCCCGATCTCTTTACTCTCTTCCGACCCCTCCCTCTGTGACCCTCTCCAACCCCTACGCCACTCCCAGTATATGTAAATGATTCCCTCTTCCCTGCCCCTACACCCTCCCTGTAACATCATTCAATCACTACATAGGTGGCACCCACTCTCAGAATGGAACAGGGGAACGGAGTCACCCTCACTGGGAGGCTTTACTGAGCACAACTCCGCCAGTCTGGGTTATCCCCGGCATTTTCGCTAATAAATCTCCATAGACAGCGAGTGCATGGCTTTTCAAGACTCGAGGTCTGAGCAGGGTTTCCAAGGTGTGGTCTCTCCGCAGAATTAGTTCTAACAAGACCTCACGATTTTGGGAAGTTGGAGCCTGCAAACTGCGGTTAGTCATCAGCGAGATACCAGCCCTCCCCCTGAGCGATTCCCCGGCTCCACGGAACGATCGTAAACACGCAATTGTTGTTAGTAACGCGGAGGGTAGGATCAGCCTGCAGAGACTAACGAGATTCAGTTATCTCAGACAACAAAAAATCTGCAGGTGCTGGAAATCCAAAGCAACACATACAAAATGCTGGAGGAACTCAGTAGGCCAGGCAGCATCTATGGAAAAGAGTAAACTGTCAACGTTTTGGACCAAGACCCTTCATCAGAACTCTGACTTCTCATCTTTTTTTCGCCAGTCCTGCCGAAGGGTTTCGGCCCGAAACGTCGACTGTTTATTCATTTCCATAGATGCTGCCTGGCCTGCTGAGTTCTTCCAGCATTTTGTGTGTGTTGTTCAGTTGTCTCAGGATCAGAGTTTATTATCCCTGACGCCGAGACCCAGAGCAATACCGCACAGATACAGGCCCTTCGGCCCATCCAGTCTATGCTGACCCTCCATGTTCAATGGTTACACTTAACATCTGGGAATGTTGACAGTATACATCCTGAAATTCTTACTCTCCGCAACCATCCACCAAGCAGAAGAAAGACCCCAAAGAATGAATGACAGGAAAACATTAGAACGCCACAGCCCCCTCGCTCCACCCACGCACAAGCAGTAAGTACCAACACTTCCATAACTTAACACTTAATAACGTGGCAAACAACCACAGGACGGGTAAAAAACTTGCCTTGCACAGGGAACGCGCAGATCCATTCACTGAGTCAATAAACGGTTAAACAATAACAGAATGCAAATAATATTACAGAGAGTGCAGGCAGACAATAAGGTACGAGAGCCACGGCGTGGTCAAACATTTAATGATCGTTACGATGAAAGCATCGTTAAATTGGTGCTTTTGAGTTTCACCTTCGACTAACTGGATTTTAATGGATTGATCTGCGCGTTCCTATACAAGAGAAGTTTTTCACCATACTCTGGTTCCTGTGACAGTAACAAAGTAAAGTGTTGAGATATGGAAGTTTTGGATAGATAGGTAAATGGAGGGGAGGGGACTGGAGGGATGTGGCCGAACGCGAGAAATTGGCGCTTCCTGGGTGAACTTCGTGGTCAGCACGGACTGGATAGGCCTGACTCTGGGACTCAGTGTCAGGGGTAATAAACCTGATTCTACTATTACTCATCGTGAGTGATCCTACCCTCCAACCGTCCTCTGTCGCCAATCATTTTTAACCAAAACAGATTTATTACAAGTCACCAGGAACCACACCAATAACTAAACAAACTCTAAATTAGAATATTCCCATTTACATCCAGGATACAGAACATCCTTCATGGGCACCGCGTTTCTCTTTTTCCCCGGGGATACGCAGGCATCAACGGACAGTCCTCCTGGTGTGTGTGTGAGGGAGGGAGAGATAATATGTGAGTGTGAGAGAGTGAGTGTGTGTGAGAGAGTGACTGTGTGTATGAGAGTGTGTGAGAGAGAGTGAGTGTGACAGAGTGTGAGTGTGTGTAAGAGAGTGACAGTGGGAGTGAGAGAGTGAGTGAGTGTGAGAGTGTGATAGTCAGAGTGTATGTAAGAGTGACAGTGTGTGTGTGTGTGTGTGAGAGAGAGAGAGAGAGAAAGAAAGAATCTGATAGGAGAGGAGAACATAATGAAGAGTCTCGGCTCAAAACGCCATCTGTTCATTCCCCTCCATAGATCCACCTTGACTTGCTGGGTTTCTCCAGCGTTGTGTGTGTGTGTACGTGCGTAAATGTGTGTTTGTGTTTGTGTGTGTACGTACCGGTGTTTGTGTGGATGTGGGTGTGTGTTTACAAGTAAAGTGATGGGTGCTTGGGATGGTGCTGGAGACTGGTACGATAGTGGTGTGTTAGGCTAAACACGGGAATATGCAGGAGACGCAGGGATATGAACACGGGCGGGCAGAAGGCATTAGTGTGATGTGATTTCTGTTTACCACAGGCGCGGCGGGCCGAAGCGCCGGTTTCCCACTCCCGCTCTTCGCGTTCTGTCTCTCCTGAGGGAGAGAGATTCACCCCTGAAAAAGAGGCGTCTGCCGGCTCTCCGGATGAGGAACCCCAGCACAAGAAGTTCCGCCAGCACCTTGTAGTTTATTTAATTTCAAATCTGCGGCTCTTTGTTTCCCGCTGTCTTGTTAATGACCTGCGGAGGAAGTGGAGTTCGCAGTGAATCCAGAGAGGGAGAGGGCCAGAAAGCCTCCCCACGAGGTCGGGTTCCATTCTGCAGGGTACATTTCACATCAGTGACAAGGAGAGAAGGGGAGAATGGACAGATGGCCAGAAGCGACGGTAGCGAGAGGGAGGAAACCAAACTGCAAGATAAAATAGGAAATGTTGCAGACTCCACTCAATATGTCAACTCCATCCGGTACAGTACCACGTGCCCGTGACGCTGCTGCAAAGATGCAGTTCAATGCGCCTCTACAGTAAACTCGACTTTGACAAGTTGCAGACTATTGGTCAGGGGGGAAAAAAAAACACATCAATTAGTTTCTCTTTCCACAGACTCTATCCGACCTTACAGAGTCGCAGATCGAGCACGGAGGCGGAAGACGCCAGGATAGAAAGATGGGAGGAAGGGACGGAGGACGAGCTAGAAGATGATAGTGGGTAGGAAAGGTAAAGGACTGGAGAAGAAGGGATGTGATAGTGGGAATAGGCAGGTTAGGAGAAGGCCAGGTGGGACAGAGAGGAAGATGGGAGGTATGCGACCCTGACGCCATCAAGTTGGAGGCTGGCCAGATGGAATGTTGCTCCTCCACCCTGAGGATGGCCTCATTGTGACAGAAGAGGAGGCCATGGACAGACATGTTGGAATGGGAATGGAGAGCCGAATTAAAATGATTGACCACCGGGAAATTCCGCTCTTGTCCCACCTGCCCGATATAGATGTCCCTGCCAGTAAAAAAATTCCACCCCTCCCCTCTTCTTCTATTTCCCACTTTGGCCTTTCACCTCCCCCGGGCCCCCTCCCCCTTTCCTTCTTCCTATGGTCCACTCTCAGAATCCTTCTTCTCCAGCCCTCCCCCCACTGGCGTTACCTATCACCTTCCAGCGAGCCGCCTTCCTCTCTCCTGGCCTTTTTATTCTGGCGTCTTCCCCTTCCCTCTCCGTCCCGATGAAGGGTCTCGGCCCGAAACGTCGACTGTTTATTTATTACCATAGACGCTGCCTGGCCTACTGAGTTCCTCCTGCATTTTGTGTGTGTTGCTCCGGATTTCCAGCATCTGCAGAATCTGCTGTCTCTGACTCCAGTCCTGTCGTTTGTTTGCTAATTCCGGGAGCTCCTTCAAATTCCTGCACCTTTTGAAGACAAACTCCAATTTGCCCAAGCTGTGCGTTGCTGGTGGGAAGCAGCGGTCATTCAATGAACTGGACATGGGATTGGGCGAGGCTTTAGCCGTTGCCTAGGATACGGTGCAAGGGTTGAATGGAGTCCCGGACGGACGTTGTCAATCAACCGCCCACCGCTTACAACATGGTGCACCTGCCCGCGACGGGACATTAATCATAGGACCAAGGCGCACTCGACTTTTCAAAGGGAGAGAGTCATTGACCGATCCGAGACATCCCCGGTAACAGGGCCTCTTTTATCCCAAGGTTACAAAGGAAGGAACGTGAACGCTCCCGTCAGCAAGCTGGATCATCTCGCAGGGGTTGGGATCTTGCTGTTCACAGGGGGTAAGTGTAGGGAGGGGAGGGTCATCCGAAGCCACAGCCGAACCCCAAATTCTTCCGCCCAGAGGGTTCTGGGGCGGGGGGGGGGAGAGAGCCCCTCTTCAGGATAGGCTGACAATGCACTAACAGTCCCTCAGTGCAGCACTCCCTCTGCATCGCCCGTCTCCTCCCCTCCCTCCCTCCCGCAGGCTGCCCGAATAAACCGTTTCCCGCAAATTCCGGCCAGGCTGAAGACGCCTCGTTAGCTCGGCCTTCGCCTTGGGATCTGTTACAAATGCTGCCATTAACAGTTCGTTATTCACATCAGTAGGAACACAGTCTGTTGGAGGAACTTCGCTGGTCCACCATTTCGGTGCTGATGGAGTCCAGATTAACCCTCCCTCCCGCACCCCACATATGCTTGACTCCAGCACACTGAACAGAGAACGGCAGTACCGCGCAGAACAGTGACCGACTGCCCAACTGCACTAATCCTTTCTGTCTACACATTGTGCTGATGAAGGGTCTCGGTCCTGAACATGGCCTGTTTATAGAAGCCGCCTGGCCTGCCGAGCTCCTCCAGTAGACTGTCCACACCCTGAACATTGATGTTTCAATCTATCAACCTCTTAAAAGGATGATATTCGCCAGCACCACCATCAGTGACAGCGCATTCCACACACCCGCCACTCTCTGTGTAAAAGAAGAGCACATCTCCTTTGAACCTACCCCCTCACCTCAAAAGCATTCCCACTCTCTCCAGGAGAGGGTTACTGGCTCCGACAGTAACACCGCTCACCCATAGCTGGTCAACAATAAACGGGAGATAAGGTAGACCCTTTGGGGATGGTGTGGGCTCAGACCCCGACCAAAGTAACGTCCCGTGTCCCAGAGGACTGAACCCAGATCTTCTGTCCAACAACAGCAGGGTTTGGTAGACGAGGGAAAGAGCGATAAAGATTGACTTTATATGTCACGTGTATCGACATTGAAACCTACAGCGAAATACGATGTTTGAACAGCCAACGCAGTCCGAGGATATGAAGTGTTAGCGTGCTTCCAGCGTCTACATACGATGTCCAAAACAAACTTACTCTACCCGTATGCCTTTGGAATGTGGGAGAAAACCGGAGAATGTACCGACACCGAGTCGCTGGCGCTGTAAACCGTTACACTGACTCAGGGCCACAGGGCTGAATGGCCTCCCTACTGGAGCTGTACCGAGCATTGCAGGGGACGAATGGCATCCTTTCCCTGCCGTCTTGTCCGCGAGGTGGTTCCTATCCATTGGTTGGTCCGCCCCTCTCCCTCACTGAGCCACCAATCGCAGAGGCATCGCATGGGCCAACAAAACCAACAAGATCCCGTCGACCGCCTTAACCACTGAGAAACGCGCTAACCTTGTCACGCTGCCGCCCCAACTCGCCCACAAAATAGGAACTTGGTTCAAACGATCGCTCCCTCGGTACTACCCCTCTCACAGAGTGGGGCTTCCTTCGCCTCAAGATGGATTACGTTGGATGTAGAACGCCGGAGAAAAGTTGTCCCAACTCCTCGCACCCTCCGGGGAAACCGAATCACAAACTGACATGCGGAGTGCATACGGATGGGGCTGAATCAGCGAGACCGGAGCTCGGAACTAGGACTGGGGCCTGGATGTGTCCTGAGCTGGTGGGTAGGGCGGGGACATGGTGAGATCTGTCCGCTCCGTGGTCCGGCCACTTGCACCAGTGTGATTACAGGCTAGGGAGAGGCGGGGGAAGGAAAGGGAGGGGAGGTGCCGGCAAGCGGAGGAGGAAAGGGCCAGGTGTCAGCGGAGGGAAGTGGGGAGGGAGGGGACGGGGCGAGGAGTAAGTACCTCGGTGGGGGCGCGCGCACGTGAGGCTGTTCGTCCAAATCGGTTTTCACCCAGGTAAATCTGGGATTGGATGGTGTGAAAGAGGATGTCTGGGGTGGATTTCTTCCTTGTGGTTGGTGGGGATTTGGGTTGAGTGTGAACTGCAATCTCTCAATTTCGAATATCCCTCAAACTGTCCCATTGCGGGTTTTTGTCCCCGATGACACCATTGTTGTTGGCAGAATCTTAGTGACGAGAAGGCCAACTGGAGTGAGCTGGTTGGGAGTACAGCAGCCTTGCATTCAAAATTAGTTAGGGGGGAGGAGGGGAAGTTGAGTCCCCCTCAGGGATCAGCGGTGGAAAGGGTGAGCAGCTTCAAGTCCCTCGGTGCCAACACTTCTGAAGGTCTCTCCTGGACCCAACATACAAAGGCAGGGCAGTGGCTATATTTCATTGGGAGTTTGAGGGGAATTGGTATTGACTTGCAACTGTATACACATGTACATACCAATTTGACTGTATCATTGTCTGGTTTGGAGGCACTAATGCACAGGATCGGGAAAAGGCTGTGGACTCCGCCAACTCCATCGTGGATACAACCTTCCCCAAAATCAAGAGCATCTTTAAAAAAGGCAGTGCCTCAAGATGGCGGCATCCGCCATTAAGGGCCCTCACCATACACGACGTGCGTTCTTCACTGGAAGGCGGTACAGGAGCCTGGGGCACACGCAATGATTCAGGAACAGCTTCTTCCCCTCCGCCATCAAATTTCGGAACAGTCCATGAACTCATGAAAACTACCTCGTTACTGTATTCCTTTTCTTTCATTTATTGATTTTGTAACTTTACGCCTTTGCACTGTACTGCTGCCGCAAAACCACACATTGATCGTCCAGCATCTGCAGATTTTCTCGTGTTTGTGACATTTATAATCTAAAACGGTCAGTAATCGTTAAGTTCTGACTCTCAACGGGGCGACAGCCTGCTGCTGCCCTCTGCTGGCATCCTCCCAATCTGCAGCCCCAGAATGACACCATCCACCCAAGGCTGGAACTGCTCGCTACATCGAACGACTTTGAAACGGCTCTTCGTTCAAACCCATTCACTCTCTTTAGCTGCTAAGTCTGCAGCTTGTTTCCCCAGTTTAGATCCATTGTGAGATCTCAGCAGCATGAACTGTCGTCCACAGCGTGGAACTCAGTACCGTCCGTCCCGTGACACTCCCTCAGCACCACCCCTCCCCCAGAATCACCTCTCCCACCGTGACCGTCCCACAGCACCATCCCTTCCAAAGTGTGACCCTCTCACACTACAGGAATACCAAAGCCCAGTCACGCATCATTAGTCTGAACTATCTTTATTTATCTGTCGTTAAATATTCTTTCCGAAATGTTAGCATTGACGCTCCGCAGGTTCCTGATGGCACACATGTGCAACTTTATCTTTAATCTGCGAAGACAGGAGATAAGGGGGTCAAGTGATGGTCCCTCGGACCTCGTGAACTGGGCGCTCTCTCGGCCATTGGGGAGCGGGGATGGGGAAGCTGCCTGCCCGAACTCGCTGACGCTTCCCGGCTCTGTGCTTTGAAATACTGGTGATGTTCGGCGGACCCGGGTCTGATCTGACCTTCGGAACTACAAAATGCTGGAGGAACTCAGCAGGCCGGGCAGCATCTATGGAAAAAAAGTACAGTCGACGTTTCGGGCCGAAACCTTAAGCAGAACTGGATAAAAAAAGCTGAGGAGTAAATTTGAAAGGTGGGGGGAAGGGAGAGCTAACACAAGGTGAAACTTGGAGGGGGAGGGATGAAGTAAAGAGCTGGGAAGTTGAATGGTGAAAGAGACAAACAACAGGAATTCTGCAGAGTCCTGACGAAGGGTCTCGGCCTGAAACGTCGACTGCACCTCTTCCTACAGATGCTGCTTGGCCTGCTGCGTTCACCAGCAACTTTGATGTGTGTTGTTTGGTGAAAGAGACAGAAGGCCATGGAAGAAAGAAGAAAGTTGGTGGGGGGGTGGTTAGCGGGGGTGAGGAGCACCAGAGGGAGGCAACGGGTAGGCAATGAGAAATATTCTTGCCCACCCATCGGCTCACTCTATTGCGCCCCCCTCACCATGGCCATCCGTCTCTTTCACCAATCAACTTCCCAGCTCTTTAATTCACCCTCTCCCCCCTCCCGGTTTCACTTTTACCTTGTGTTTCTTCCTCCCATTCCCCCCACCTCTTAATTCTGATTCCTCATCTTTTTTTCTCATGTCCTGATGAAGGGTCTTGGCCGGAAACGTTGACTGTACTCTTTTCCATAGATGCTGTCTGACCTGCTGAGTTTCTCCAGCATTTTGGGAGTGTTGCTCGGATTTCCAGCATCTGCAGATTTTCTCTTGTTTGCGACCTTTGGCGCTGCCTGTTTGGGGAACTGTACATTCTCTCTGGGCGCACTGGTCTCACCCTACCTCAGATATTCCCTTTGACCTCTCCATTGCTCCTGCCACCTTGTCTACAACTTAAAACCACCTGGAGGAATGTTAACCCCATTCCTCTCTGAACAGATGCTGCACAGATGACCCACTGACCCCGTGTCATGGATGATCCTATGTTAACCCCATTCCTCTCTGAGCAGATGCAAAGATGACCCCATGACCCCATGTTAACCCCATTCCTCTCTGAACAGATGCACAGATGACCTGTTGAATGTTTTCAATATCAGATGGAACTTGGCACCAAGTTGGAACATTGACACCCTTGAGTCAAGGCTGGGTGACAATGCAAGATGTTAATGGAGGGGAGAGCTGGGGAGGCATTTGGCGGGGAGCTCCAGAGGCTCGAATTCCCTGATCCCCCCCCCCGAGGATCATCTGATCATCCAAAAGCTGACTGGGTCTAGGGACAATCTATGGATACACACTTGATTGCGTCGTTTTGGGCTCAGGACATTCTGCCAACTCTTTCAACTGGCCAGGATTCGGGGGGGGGGGGGGAGAGGCAGAGACCTGGAGTTCAGAGGGTGAGAAGGAGGTTATAGCAAGGGGGTGGGGGAGAGGAAGCCAGTGATCATGCAGGAAGGGAGATCGGATAACTGCCCCTAGCATCTTGGGTTGAGGGAAGGGTGCCATGTCTCAGGGATGTGGTAAAAGAGGGGTGAAGGGTATTCCCATTGAGGGGGGGTGGGGTGCCAGGGCAGAAACTATACCCTTGTGCATTGTTGTACAACTGAGCTTGAGGTTGTCTTCTGCCCTGTTGTTCTAATGGTTCCCTGGTAGGATAAGATGGACTCTTGGCTTCACAGTCATTATGATCTTGCATCTTATTGTCTACCTGCACTGCACTTTTTTCTGTAGCTATTCTGCATTGTTATTCTTTCACCTTGTTCTACCTCAATGCACTGTGCAAGACACACTTTTCATTGTATCTTACTACATGTGATAATAATAAACCAATTTACAAATGTATAAACTAATGTGCTCACATGGACACGCCTATACAAACATGAAACATGGAGCACTACAGCATAGTATTTGTCAGTTGGCCACGATCTTCTGACAACCTTTTAACCTATCAATCTATCCTTTCCTCTCTTCATAACCATTTTTCTACCATCCATGTGCCTCTTAAATGTCCCTACTCTATCTTCCTTTGCCCCTACCACCATCTCTGGCAGTGCATCCCATGCACCCAACAGTTAGTGTAAAAATCTGATATTCCTCCAACTAGGTCCCCTCATATTTGTCATTTCCACCCTGAGAAAGAAGTCCCTGGCTGTCCGCTCAATTGATGCCTCTTTTCATTTTGTACCCCCCTATCAAGTCACCTCCCTTCCTCCCCCTCTCCAAAGGGACAAGCCCCAGCTGGCTCAGCCTTTCCTCATAAGACATGCTCTCTAATCCAGGCAGTTTCCTTTCACATCTCTTTTTGTGCTCTAAAGCTTCCATATCCTTCCATAATGAGGCAACCAGAAGAGAACCCAGTCTCAGCAGAGTTTTGCAGAGCAGTATGCAGGCACACAGTCACGTACATACACACACGTGTACAGTATACCATGCACACGGACAGGTGCTCACGTGATCACACGCCACCTTCCCTCAGCGAGCAGGGGCCTGATCCTGGACTGACCTTTGATCCTGTCTCCAACGCTCACCCCTACCTGCCTCTGCTTTGGACTGAGGGGACGGGTTCCTGGGGCACTGGGGAGGAGGAGCTGGCACCTTACCTGGGCTAGACTGGTAGGCATAGTTGTCCCCCTGGTCACTGTCCCTCATGTTACGGTAAGAGCTTCGCTTCTTATTGTAGGGTTTGCGGTCAGTGTGCACATTTCCCTCATCACCCTGCTCTTTGGCCTTCCTGCAGTGTAACAAGTAGCAGTGTTACCCTCTGCGACACTCTCTCCCCCTCCCCCCACCCAAAGGGTGAGGGGAGAGAGGAGGGAAAGGTGGGGCAGAGGGAGGGATGGCCAGCTTATGACTGGGTACAATTCCTTCTCCTTGACCCTGGTGATATCCCTCCCTCACTTTTCAATCCCCCAGCTATTGGTCTCTGTTTACACTCATTTTCTGCCTCCACAGTCTCTCCACCCGCTCTACATCACCTCTCCATGCAACCAGAAGTCGTGATACACGTTGGTACCAATGACATAGGCAGGAAGAGGGATGAGGTCCTGAAGTGTGAGTTTCGGGAACTAGGCAGAAGGCTGAAGAACAGGACCTCAAGGGTGGCGTTCTCAGGATTGCTCCCAGTGCTACGTGACAGTGATGGTAAGAATTGGAGAAGATGGCAGTTGAACTTGTGGCTGAGGAGTTGGTGCGGGGAGCAGGGTTTTAGATTTTTGGATCATTGGGATCTCTTCTGGGGAAGGTGGGACCTGTACAGATTGGATGGGTTGCACCCGAACTCGAGGGGGAACAATATCCTTGCAGGTAGGTTTGCTAGCATGGTTCGGGAGGGTTGAAACTAATTTGCGAGGAGGATGGGACCCGGAGCGATAGAGCAGTGAAAGAAGTGCATGGAGTAAAGCCAGATCTAACATATATAGAGGCTTTGAGGAAAGAGAAGCAGAATAAACGGTGTAAAGACAGTAAGGTAGAAGGGCTGAAATGTGTGTACCTCAATGCAAGAAGCATCAGGAACAAAGGTGATGAACTGAGAGCTTGGATACATACATGGAATTATAATGTAGTGGCCATTACAGAGACTTGGTTGGCACCAGGGCAGGAATGGATTCTCAATATTCCTGGATTTCAGTGCTTTAAAAGGGATAGAGAGGGCAGAAAAAGGGAAGGAGGGGTGGCATTACTGGTCAGGGATACTATTACAGCTACAGAAAGGGTGGGTAATGTAGCAGGATCCTCTTTTGAGTCAATATGGGTGGAAGTCAGGAACAGGAAGGGAGCAGTTACTCTATTGGGGATATTCTATAGGCCCCCTGGTAGCAGCAGAGATACAGAGCAGCAGATTGGGAGGCAGATTTTGGAAAGGTGCAAAAATAACAGGGTTGTTATCATGGGTGACTTTAACTTCCTTAATATTGATTGGCACCTGATTAGTTCCAAGGGTTTAGATGGGGCAGAGTTTGTTAAGTGTGTCCAGGACGGATTCCTGTCACACTATGTGGACAGACCGACCAGGGGGAAATGCCATACTAGATCTAGTACTAGGTAATGAACCGGGTCAGGTCACGGATCCCTCAGTGGGTGAGCATCTGGGGGACAGTGACCACCGCTCCCCGGCCTTTAGCATTATCATGGAAAAGGATAGAATCAGAGAGGACAGGAAAATTTTTAATTGGGGAAAGGCAAATTATGAGGCTATAAGGCTAGAACTTGTGGGTGTGAATTGGGATGATGTTTTTGCAGGGAAATGTACTATGGACATGTGGTCAATGTTTAGAGATCTCTTGCGGGATGTTAGGGATGAATTTATCCCAGTGAGGAAGATAAAGAATGGTAGGGTGAAGGAACCATGGGTGACAAGTGAGGTGGAAAATCTAGTCAGGTGGAAGAAGGCAGCATACATGAGGTTTAGGAAGCAGGGATCAGATGGGTCTATTGAGGAATATAGGGAAGCAAGAAAGGAGCTTAAGAAGGGGCTGAGAAGAGCAAGAAGGGGGCATGAGAAGGCCTTGGCGAGTAGGGTAAAGGAAAACCCCAAGGCATTCTTCAATTATGTGAAGAAAAAAAGGATGACAGGAGTGAAGGTAGGACCGATTAGAGTTAAGGGTGGGAAGATGTGCCTGGAGGCTGTGGAAGTGAGCGAGGTCCTCAATGAATACTTCTCTTCGGTATTCACCAATGAGAGGGAACTTGATGATGGTGAGGACAATATGAGTGAGGTTGATGTTCTGGAGCATGTTGATATTAAGGGAGAGGAGGTGTTGGAGTTGTTAAAATACATTAGGACAGATAAGTCCCCAGGGCCTGACAGAATATTCCCCAGGCTGCTCCACAAGGCGAGAGAAGAGATTGCTGAGCCTCTGGCTAGGATCTTTATGTCCTTGTTGTCCATGGGAATGGTACCGGAGGATTGGAGGGAGGCGAATGTTGTCCCCTTGTTCAAAAAAGGTAGTCGGGATAGTCCGGGTAATTATAGACCAGTGAGCCTTACGTCTGTGGTGGGAAAGCTGTTGGAAAAGATTCTTAGAGATAGGATCTATAGGCATTTAGAGAATCATGGTCTGATCAGGGACAGTCAGCATGGCTTTGTGAAGGGCAGATCGTGTCTAACAAGCCTGAAAGAGTTCTTTGAGGAGGTGACCAGGCATATAGATGAGGGTAATGCAGTGGATGTGATCTATATTGATTTTAGTAAGGCATTTGACAAGGTTCCACACGGTAGGCTTATTCAGAAAGTTAGAAGGCATGGGATCCAGGGAAGTTTGGCCAGATGGATTCAGAATTGGCTTGCCTGCAGAAGGCAGAGGGTCGTGGTGGAGGGAGTACATTCGGATTGGAGGGTTGTGACTAGTGGTGTCCCACAAGGATCTGTTCTGGGAGCTCTACTTTTCGTGATTTTTATTAATGACCTGGATGTGGGGGTAGAAGGGTGGGTTGGCAAGTTTGCAGATGACACAAAGGTTGGTGGTGTTTTAGATAGTGTAGAAGATTGTGGAAGATTGCAGAGAGACATTGATAGGTTGCAGAAGTGGGCTGAGAAGTGGCAGATGGAGTTCAATCGGGAGAAGTGTGAGGTGGTACACTTTGGAAGGACAAACTGCAAGGCAGAGTACAAAGTAAATGGCAGGATACTTGGTAGTGTGGAGGAGCAGAGGGTTCTGGGGGTACATGTCCACAGATCCCTGAAAGTTGCCTCAGAGGTGGATAGGGTAGTTAAGAAAGCTTATGGGGTGTTAGCTTTCATAAGTCGAGGGATAGAGTTTAAGAGTCGCGATGTAATGATGCAGCTCTATAAAACTCTGGTTAGGCCACACTTGGAGTACTGTGTCCAGTTCTGGTCACCTCACTATAGGAAGGATGTGGAAGCATTGGAAAGGGTACAGAGGAGATTTACCAGGATGCTGCCTGGTTTAGAAAGTATGCATTTCAGAGATTAAGGGAGCTAGGGCTTTTCTCTTTGGAGAGAAGGAGGATGAGAGGAGACATGATAGAGGTGTACAAGATAATAAGAGGAATAGATAGAGTGGATAGCCAGCGCCTCTTCCCCAGGGCACCACTGCTCAATACAAGCGGACATGGCTTTAAGGTAAGGGGTGGGAAGTTCAAGGGGGATATTAGAGGAAGGATTTTTACTCAGAGAGTGGTTGGTGCGTGGAATGCACTGCCTGAGTCAGTGGTGGAGGCAGATACACTAGTGAAGATTAAGAGACTACTAGACAGGTATATGGAGGAATTTAAGGTAGGGGCTTATATGGGAGGCAGGGTTTGAGTGTCAGCACAACATTGTGGGCCGAAGGGCCTGTACTGTGCTGTACTATTCTATGTTCTATGCCCCACCATCAGCCCAACAGCCCCTTGTTCTGGGAACCATTCATGCCCTATCCACACCTCTTGTTACTGAAGATCCTCATCAGGATTTGCTAGGGATAGAGAGATAGAGATAGAGATATAGAGAAAGAGATAGGGATAGAGAGAGAAACAGAGATAGAGACAGAGACAGGGACAGAGATAGAGACAGAGAGAGACAGAGATAGAGATAGGGATAGAGAGAGACAAAGATAGAGATAGAGAGAGACAGAGATAGGGACAGAGATAGAAATAGAGATAGGGATAGGGACAGAAGGATAGACAAAGAGAGACAGAGAGAGATAGGGATGGAGATTCAGAGATAGGGACAGAGATAGAAAGAGAGAGAGATAGAGAGTGCTTTAACACATGTACACATGAGTGCATACTGGCTTGTATGCTTACACTTACAGAGAGCTGTATACACAGCTCAGCACATCACAGGAATCAGCCTCACCCCCCTGGGCTGCTTACATCAAGCTGTAGTAAATCAAGACAACTGGACTCACTTGTTGTTGAGAAGACTTTCCACCACTCATGTGAGAGGCTTCTGATCCATGGTGGGTAATATTCTGGTTTATAAACTCTGTGAGTAGTTTAAAGGTGTAGCAATCACACGAGGGTCATTAGAGTTGTAGAGGTAATGAGACGATTATTAGTCTTATCTGTGATGGCGGTGCGACGCAGCTCGCAGCGGCCACTCCGGTGAATGATGTCTGTTATCTGTCAAGTAGGGTGCCGTGCACAATCCTGATTTGATGGAGACAGAAGTGAGAGCACGGAGGAACATCTGGTGAAACTTCTGAAATGCCTTTTTCGCTGCCGCTGCAACTGTGTGATCCAGAATCTCCGGAGGAGAAGGCCCCGAATCCTCGGCTTTGCTTGTTGCTCGGTAACCAGGACAGGGGTTGAAGCGCTTGGCAGAGATGATGCTCAGTGCTCGGTGTCGAAGTGCTGGTTGGAGGCTCAAAGTTTTTGGATGGACTCAGAGTCAGCTGTGGTCAGGTGCTTCCAATGCATCGACAGTTGTTCGCGCCTGGAGGTTTATGGCAGAGAGAGTTTCTCCCTTCTGCCGCCTGCTATCAGGACTATCAGGAGTCGATCAGAACTTTTGAGACTTTTTTTTACCGTTCCCATGGTCTGTTCTTTCTCAAACTATGGTATTGTTTTGCACTGCTGTAACTACATGTTATAATTATGTGGTCTTGTCAGTGTTAGTCTTTGATTTTTCTTGTTTTTTTTGTGATATCACTCTGGAGGAACATTGTATCATTTCTTAATGCATGCATGCGTTTCTAAATGACAATAAACGAGGACTGAGTGTCCTCATAATCTAATCTTTACATGAATGGAGGTGTGAGCTGTTGTGGAGACACTGGGGTAGAGATGTTAGGACTGCGTTGTAAGTAGCTGATAGGTGGTGTCGTACCTCACTGCCTCTATTCAGAGACGGGTTTTCTAGTTTGACAAAGATGGTTTCTTTAACCCTCTTTCAAACCACCTGTCCTGCTATTCCTTTAAACAACTCACAGAGTTTATAAGCCGGATAACTACCCATGGATCAGAACTGAAGAAGCCTCTTGCATGAGTGGTGAAAAGTCTTCTCAATGACACAGTGAGTCCAGCTGTCTTGATTTACTACTGCTTGATATACAATGACCTGGATTACTGAGAAGCTTCATAGATTCTGTCTACACATCTTGCTACCAGCATTATCAAAGACCCAGCCACCCCAGACATTCTCTTTTCCCTTCCACTGGGTAGAAGATACAAAAGCCTGAAAACACATCCCACCAGGGCTATGGGAAGCTTCTACCTCACTCAGACTTTTCAATGGACCTCATGTAAGATAAGATGGACTCGACTCAACCTCACAGCCTAACTCGGAGAGGGAGACAGAGTGAGATGGAAATGGGGTTTGGGACGGAGTGGGGCGGGGATATGGGGTGGATAGGGAGAGAGGGAGAGAGACTGGAGGGGAGGAGAGAGGGACTACAATGAGGAGACAAGGTGAACTCACTTGAGCTTGCGGTACCAATAGTAGTAAATGAGGGCAGCGACCACGGCGACTCCCACTGCCACCCCCAGCAGCTTGGCTAAGCACTGGTGGAAAAATCCAGCCTCTGCTGCAAATAAATAGCCACAAGTCAGAGACTGAGGGGAGGCAGGGAGAGGGAGGAGAGATGGGCAGGGTGCAAGAGTAAGGATAGGGAAAGACTGATGAGGAAAGTGGGGGGGGGAGGGAGGGAGGGGAAAAGTGGGAGAGAAGTTAGGGGAAGGGTGTGAGGATTGAACACAGGTGGGATGGGATGTCTAGTACCTGCACGCTTTTGTCTGATGACGAACCCTGATTCATAGACCACAGGATAAGTGACTGTAGGGGTAACATCAGAAGGTTAGAGTCATGGTTCACACACTATCAACACTACCTGACTAGTTTGCTCTCTTTATGCCTTATTATGACTTATAATTTTTATTTATTACACAGTACTGCTGCACAAAACAACTTCACGATATATGCCGGTGATAATAAACCTGATTCTGGGGTCTTAGCCCGAAACATTGACTGATGCTGTCTATGCTGCTGAGTTCCTCCAGCATCTTGTGCATGTTACTCAAGATTTCCAGCTTCTGCAAAGTCTCGTGTTTATAATTCTGAGTGGTGACCTATACACAAAATACTTACATTTATGTGTGAACCATTAGCAATGTGAGCACCCTAATGAACATCACCCCCTTATTATTATTATTATTATTATTAACTAGAGCTCAGCATTCAATACCATCGTCCCCTCAAAACTAATCAATAAGCTTCAAGACCTTGGCCTTTATTTCCTCACTTGTAGACCTCAGTCAGTTCATATTGGCAACATCATCTCCTCCACGTTCCATCAGCACAAGTACACCACAAGACTGTGTGTGTAGCCCAGCCACAAACAAGAGAAACTCTGCAGGTGCTGGAAATCCAGGCAACTCACACAGAATGCTGGAGGAACTCAGCAGGTTAGGCAGCATCAATGGAACAGAGTACAGTTGGTGTTCCTGATGAAGAGTCTTGGCCCGAAACGTCAACTGTACTCTTTTCCGTAGATGCTGCCTGGCCAACTAAGTTCCTCCAGCATCTCGTGTGTGTTGTGTGCTTAGCCTCCTCGCTTTACTCTTACAACAGTGTGCCTAAACACAGCTCCAATGGCATATTCAAGTTTGCTGACATAGGCTGAATCAAAGGTGGTGAAGATTCAGCTTTGGGGGGAGGCTGATAATCTGACAGAGTGGTTCCACAACAACAACCTCTCACTCAATGTCAGCAAGACCAAGGAGCTGATTATCGACTTCAGGAGGAGGGAACCAGAGGTCCATGAGCCAGTCCTCATCAGAGGATCAGAGGTGGAGAGGGACAGCAACTTTAAATTCCTCAGTGTTATTATTTCTGAGGATCTGTTCTGGGTCCAGTGCATAAATGCAGAAAGCACAGCAGTGCCTCTACTTCCTCAGCTTCAGCATGACATCTACAACTTTGACAAACTTCTATAGATGTGTGGTGGAGAGTATATTGACTGGCTGAATCACAGCCTGGTATGGAAACACCCCTGCCCTTGAACAGAAGATCTTACAAAGAGTAGTGGATATGCCCAATCCATGAGGGTAAAATTGAGCACATCTGTACAAAACGTTGTCACAGCATCTATCATTGGAGACCCCCAACACCAATGTCATCACTGCTGCCATCAGGAAGGTGGTACAGAGGTCTCAGGACTCACACCACCAGGTTCGGGATAGTTACTGCCCCTCAGCCATCAGGGATAACTTCACTTGCCCCATTATTGAAATGTTCCATAACCTACAGACTCACTTTCCAGGTCCCTTCATCTCATGCTCTCAATATTTATCACTTATTTATTATTACTGTCTGTTTCTTTTTGTATTTGCAGAGTTTGGTGTCCTTTGCACTCTGGTTAAATACCCAAGTTGGTGCAGTCTTTCACTGAATCTATTATGGATGTATTGAGTATGCCCACAAGAAAATGAGTCTCAGTATTGTATATGGAGACATATGTGTACTTTGACATATCTTGAACTTTGAACAACACTACAGATGTAAAGACAAACGGTCTTTGTGTGTTAGTATGTACATGGATGCCTGGCACCCCCTTGCAGAGTTAGACAGGATGCTGGTGACCACATCTGCACAAAGGAGCAGTTTTGGCCTCCTTACTTAAAAAATGGATCTAGTAACATCAGGGGTGGTTCACAGGGGTAATTCTGTGAACAAGAGGGTTGTTCCATCCAGGCAGCTGCACAGTTTGGGTTCGTATCCCTTTGAGTTTAGGAGAGTGAGGGTGACTTTATTCAAGCAGATCAAAGACAAACTTTACATATCTACGTGTATTAGGAAATCGCCTTGGTGTGTTGGTTAGGACGCAACATACAACCACATTCAACAATTCAAAGAATAAAGAATTATATATAAAAAGTTAAAGAATGGATATGGAATAAAATTGCACAAATACATAAATACCAGCAAGTATTTACAATATAAAGGCAAACAGCATTATACAAAGTAGTTTAAAGTTCACAATGTGGTGCCATGACAGGGGTAAGAGATAGAGGGGGTGTGGGGGTAATTAGACTGGTTGATCAGATTAACTGCCTGGCAAAAAAAACTTTTAAGATGCCATGCAGTTGTTGTTTTAAAAGTCCTATAATATTCTGAGATTCTGGGTTCAAAGATGTTGGGGTGTTGTCTCAACCAAGGGAACACTGATACAACAGAAGGGGAGAGTGATTTAAAAATGAGATGTGTACAGAGGTCTCCTCCCAGATTCAGATTTACCATGTGGATGTGGAAACATAGAGTGAAATGCATCGTTTTTGTTAACAACCAACACAACCTCAGGGACATGCTGTGGAAAGTCGACAAGAGTCGCCACACTTCCCGGAGCCATGTTCAGCAGAACAAACACAGAACACAATACAAGAGGGTGGCGAATCTCAGGACGGCGGTGGCCAGATCATTGGACGTATTTAAGGTGTCGTTGGATAAACGGGTCTCATGTATGATAAGGTGGGCTCTTGGCCTCACAATCTACCTCATTATGATCTTGCACTTTTTCGTTTAGCTGTGCTGTGCTTTTTCTGCAGCTGTTACACTTTACTTGGCACTGTTATTCATTTAGCTTATTCTGGCCCAGTGCCTGTGTAATGATCTGGTTTGCATGAACAGTGTGCAAGACAAGCTTCTCACGTACGTGTGACAACAATAAAGTTTCTGGGAATAGTTCATAAAGTGCAAAGTAGATACATCTCACAGTTGGTCTCAAGGTGCAGGGGTTGGCAACTGTGGCTGACAAAAGAAGTTCAGAACTGCATAAAGCCAAGGGAAGGGTTGCAAAAGTGAGTGGGAAGTAGGATGATTGGGAGGCTTTTAAAATCAAACAAAAGGCAACAAAAAAGCAATACAAAGGCTGGGGAAAAGATGAAGTATGAGGGCAAACCAGCCAATAACATAAAGCAGGATACAAAAAGATTCTTTGAGTGCCATTGCTATTACAAAGGAAAAAGTACTAGGCAAACTGAAAGGCCTTAAGGCGGATAAATCACCTGGGCCAGGTGGACTACACCCCAGAGTCCTGAGAGATGTTGCTGAAGAGATAACGGATGCATTGGTCATGATCTTTCAAAAATCATTTGATTCCGGCATGCTCCCAGAGGAATGAAAAAATGCAAATGTCACAACACTCTAAGAAGGGAAGAAGACAAAAGCAAGGAAATTATAGGCCAGTTAGCCTAACCTCAGTGGTTGGGAAAGTGTTGGAGTCTATTATTAAGGAAGAGGTTTTAGGGTACTTGGAGACTAATAACAAAATAAGTCAAAGTCACCATGGTTTCAGGAAATCCTGTAAAGGGAAATCTTGCCTGACAAATCTGTTGGAGTTCTTCAAGGAAGTAACAAGCAGGGTGGACAAAGGAGAAACAGTGGATGTCATTTACTTGGATTTTCAGAAGGCATTTGATAAGATATCACACGTGAGGCTGCTTTACAGGATAAAATCCTGTGGTGTTACAGGAGAGATACTGGCATGGATAGAGAAATGGCTGACAGGCAGGAGGCAGTGAGTGGAAATAAAAGGGGCCTTTATGGATGGTTGCCGGTGACTAGTGGTGACTATTGGGAATCCTACTTTTCACATTGTTCATCAATAATTTAGATAGTGGAATTGATGGCTTTGTGGAAAAGTTTGTGGATGATGTGAAGATAGGTGGAGGGATATGTAGTGCTGAGGAAGCAATGCGATTGTAGCAGGACTTAGACAAATTAGAAGAATGGGCAAAAAAGAGACTGATGGAATACAGTGTCGGGAAATGTACGATAATGCAATTTGGTAAAAGGAACAACAGTGCGGACTGTTATTTAAATGGGGAGAAAATTCAAACATCAGAGATTCAAAGGGACTTGGGAGCCCTTGTGCAAAACTCCCAGATGGTTAATTCACAGGCTGAGTCTGTGGTAAAGAAGGCAAATGCAATGTTGGCATTTATTTCAAGAGGAATAGAAAATAAAAACAATGAGATAATACTGAAGCTTTATAAGACACTAGTCAGGTTGCATTTGGAGTACTGTCAGCAGTTTTGGGCCCCTTATCTCAGAAAGGATGTATTGTCATTGGAGAGAGTGCAGAGGAAAATATTCTGGGAATGAAGGGGTTAACATATGAGGAGTGTTTGGGAGCTTTTGGCCTGTACTTACTGGAAGTTAGAAGAATGCTGGGCGGATCTCATTGAAACCTACCCAATGTTGAAAGGACGAGATAGGGTGGATGTGGAGAGGACATTTCCTCTGCTGGGGTTATCTAGAACTTGAGGGTACAGCCTCAAAATTGAGGGACAATCTTTTGGAACAGAGGTAAGGAGGAATTTATTTTAGCCAAGGAATGGTTAATCTGTGGAATGCGCTGCCACAAACTGCAGTGGAGGCCAAGTCCATGGGTATATTCAAAGCAGAAGATTCCTGATTGGTCGGGGCATCAAAGCATATGGTGAGAGCGCAGGTGTATGGGGTTTAATGGGATCCAGGTCAGCCAGGATGAAATTGCAGAGCAGACTCGATGGGCTGAATGGCCTAATTCTGCTCCTGTATTTTATGGTCTTAATACACCAATAGAATTATTTGAAAGATCGAGGAATTGAGGGTAATGGGGAATTGGCACAGAAGACCACACTTGGAATATTGAGAGTAGTTTTGGGCCTTCATCTAAAAAAGGATGTTGGACCAGAGGAGGTTGACAAGAATGAAAGGGTTAATGAAAGAGCAGCATTTGATAATGCTCATTGGACATTCAAAGAATAAGGAGGATCTCGTTGAAATCTATCGAATATTGAAAGGTCTCGAGAGAAAGGATGCGGAGAGGATGCTTCCTATAGCGGGGGAGTCTAGGACCCGAAAACACTGCATCAGAATACAAGGGTGTCCCTTTGAAACAGAGATGAGGAGGAATTTCTTTAGTCAGAGGGATGTGAATCTGTGGAATTCATCGTCACAGACAGCTGTAGAGGCCAAGTCCTTGGGTATATTTAAAGCGGAGGTTTAACAACAACATCAATGGTTACGGGGAGAAGGCAGGAGAATAAGTCAGCATTGTGGAATGGCAGAGCAGAGTTGACGACCCAAATGGATGAATTCTTCTGTATTATGGATTTGTGGTCTTAAGTGAGGTCGGAGAGAACCCTGATCAGCCAGGATCAAAGTTCAAATGTCTAAGTAAAATGTATTATCAGAGTACATACATGTCACCACATACAACCCTGAGATTCATTTTCCTGTAGGCATACTCAGCAAATCCAGAACATAGAACATAGAATAGTACAGCACAGCACAGGCCCACAATGTTGTGCCGACCCTCAAACCCTGCCTCCCATATAACCCCCCCACCGTAAATTCCTCCATATACCCATCTAGTAGTCTCTTAAATTTCACTATTGTATCTGCCTCCACCACTGACTCAGGCAGGGTATTCCACGCACCAACCACTCTCTGAGTAAAAAACCTTCCTCTAATATCCCCCTTGAACTTCCCACCCCTTACCTTAAAGCCATGTCCCCTTGTATTGAGCAGTGGTGCCCTGGGGAAGAGGCGCTGGCTGTCCACTCTATTCCTCTTAATATCTTGTAAATCTCTATCATGTCTCCTCTCATCCTCCTTCTCTCCAAAGAGTAAAGCCCTAGCTCCCTTAATCTCTGATCATAATCCATACTCTCTAAACCAGGCAGCATCCTGGTAAATCTCCTCTGTACCCTTTCCAGTGCTTCAACATCCTTCCTATAGTGAGGCGACCAGAAGTGGACATAGTACTCCAAGTGTGGCCTAACCAGAGTTTTATAGAACTGCATCATTACATCGCGACTCTTAAAGTATATCCCTTGACTTATGAAAGCTAACACCCCATAAGCTTTCTTAACTACCCTATCCACATGTGAGGCAACTTTCAGGGATCTGCGGACATGTACCCCCAGAACCCTCTGCTCCTCCACACTACCAAGTATCCTGCCATTTACTTTGTACTCTGCCTTGCAGTTTGTCCTTCCAAAGTGTACCACCTCACACTTCTCCCGATTGAACTCCATCTGCCACTTCTCAGCCCACTTCTGCAACCTATCAATGTCTCTCTGCAATCTTCCACAATCTTCTACACTATCTAAAACACCACCAACCTTTGTGTCATCTGCAAACTTGCCAACCCACCCTTCTACCTCCATATCCAGGTGGTTAATAAAAATCACGAAAAGTAGAGGCCCCAGAACTGATCCTTGTGGGACACCACTAGTCACAATCCTCCAATCTGAATGTACTCCCTCCACCATGACCCTCTGCCTTCTGCAGGCAAGCCAATTCTGAATCCACCTGGCCAAACTTCCCTGGATCCCATGCCTTCTGACTTTCTGAATAAGCCTACCGTGTGGAACCTTGTCAAATGCCTTACTAAAATCAATATAGATCACATCCACTGCACTACCCTCGTCTATATGCCCGGTCAACTCCTCAAAGAACTCTATCAGGCTTGTTAGACACGATCTGCCCGTCACAAAGCCATACTGACTGTCCCTGATCAGACCATGATTCTCTAAATACCCACAGATCCTACCTCTAAGAATGTTTTTCAACAGCTTTCCCACCACAGACGTAAGGCTTGCTGGTCTATAATTACCCGGACTATCCCGACTTCCCTTTTTGAACAAGGGGACAACATTCGCCTCCCTCCAATCCTCCGGTACCATTCCCATGGACAACGAGGACATAAAGATCCTAGCCAGAGGCTCAGCAATCTCTTCCGTTGCCTCGTGGAGCAGCCTGGGGAATATTCTGTCAGGCCCTGGGGACTTATCTGTCCTAATGTATTTTAACAACTCCAACACCTCCTCTCCCTTAATATCAACATGCTCCAGAACATCAACCTCACTCATATTGTCCTCATCGTCATCAAGTTCCCTCTCATTGGTGAATACCAAAGAGAAATATTCATTGAGGACCTTGCTCACTTCCACAGCCTCCAGGCACATCTTCCCACCTTTATCTCTAATCAGTCCTACCTTCACTCCTGTCATCCTTTTGTTCTTCACATAATTGAAGAATGCCTTGGGGTTTTCCTTTACCCTACTCGCCAAGGCCTTCTCATGCCCCCTTCTTGCTCTTCTCAGCCCCTTCTTAAGCTCCTTTCTTGCTTCCCTATATTCCTCAATAGACCCATCTGATCCCTGCTTCCTAAACATCATGTATGCTGCCTTCTTCCACCTGACTAGATTCTCCACCTCACTTGTCACCCATGGTTCCTTCACCCTACCATTCTTTATCTTCCTCACTGGGACAAATTTATCCCTAACATCCTGCAGGAGATCCCTAAACATCGACCACATGTCCATAGTACATTTCCCTGCAAAAACATCATCCCAATTCACACCCACAAGTTCTAGCCTTATAGCCTCATAATTTGCCCTTCCTCCATTAAAAATTTTCCTGTCCTCTCTGATTCTATCCTTTTCCATGATAATGCTGAAGGCCAGGGAGCAGTGGTCACTGTCCCCCAGGTGGTCACCCACTGAGAGATCTGTGACCTGACCCGGTTCGTTACCTAATACTAGATCTAGTATGGCATTCCCCCTAGTTGGCCTGTCAACATACTGTGACAGGAATCCATCCTGGACACACTTAACAAATTCTGCCCCGTCCAAACCCTTGGAACTAATCAGGTGCCTATCAATATTAGGGAAGTTAAAGTCACCCATGATAACAACCCTGTTATTTTTGCACCTTTCCAAAATCTGCCTCCCAATCTGCTGCTCTGTATCTCTGCTGCTACCAGGGGGCCTATAGAATATCCCCAATAGAGTAACTGCTCCCTTCCTGTTCCTGACTTCCACCCATATGGACTCAAAAGAGGATCCTGCTACATTACCCACCCTTTCTGTAGCTGTAATAGTATCCCTGTCCAGTAATGCCACCCCCCTCCCCTTTTTCTATAGAAAAGTAACAGTAACTGTAAACATCAGGAACTATAAACTGTAAACTAACTGCACAAATGCAGATATAAATAAATAGCAATCAATAACGAGCATAAAACAACAAGATAACAGTCCTTCAATGAGTGTAGTTATCCCCTTTTGTTCAAGAGTCTGATGGCTGAGGGGTAGTAACTGTTCTTGTCTGGGTGGTGAGGATCTTTGATGGTGGATGCTGCTTTTCTACGGTAACGTTTCATGTAGATGTGCGCAATGGTTGGGAGAGTTTTACCCGTGATGCACTGGGCTGAATCCATTACATTTTGTGGGATTTTCCACTCAAAGGCATTGGTGTTCCCGTACCAGGCCATGATACAGCCAGTCAGCACACTTTCCACCACACATCTATAGAAGTTTGCCAGTGATTTTGATGACATGTCAAATCTCTGCAGACTCCTGAGGAAGTAGAGGCGCTGTGGTGCTTTCTTTGTAATTATATGTATATGATGGGTCCAGGACAGATGCACTGAGATGGTGACAGCCAGGAATTTAAAGTTACTAGCCCTCTCCACCTCCAATTGTTACTGGCTCATGGACCTCTGGTTTCCCTTTCCTGAAGTCTACCTGTACTATCAGTTTCTTGGTCTTAGTGACACTGAGTGAGAGGTTATTGTTATTACACCATTTGGCCAAGTTTTCAGTCTCCCTCCTGTATACCCCCTTTGATACAGCCCACAACAGTGGTGTCATCAGCAAACTTGTTGGAGTGGTGTTGGAGCTGTGTTAGCCACACAGACGTAGGTGTAAAGCGAGTAGAGCAATGGCCACCTGATACTATCTCCTCGTGGACAACGCAGGCGGGAAACTGCACCATTTGGGGAGTTTGAGCGGGGGATGGGGTAGATAAGGCGGCGGCTGTGATGATTGACGGTAACCCCGCCTCAGACCGTAATGCGAAGAACTGACCTGTAGTGACAATATCTTCCTCTATAATGTGCTTTCTGGTTTGATAAGGCTCTAAAGGAAGGAAAGGGAATGAGAGAGAGGGGGAAGAGAGTGCAGGTAGAGAGGGCAGGGGTAGAGGGGGATAGAGGGGTTAGAGGGGGTAGAGGGGGATAGAGGGGGTAGAGGGGGGTTAGAGGGGGTGTAGAGAGTGGCGGGTAGAGAGGGGTGGTAGAGGGGGATAGAGAGGGGGTTAGAGGGGGCAGGGATGGTGGAGGGGTGGAGAGGGGATAAAGAGAGGGGTAGGGAGGGTGGAGAGAGGGGTGAGAGGGGGAGAGAAAGAGGGGGTGAGGGGGGAGAGGGAGGGGGAGAGAGGGGGAGAGAGGAGGGGGAAAGGGGGGATGGGGAGAGTGGGGAGGAGGGAGGGGGAGAGAAGGGTAGAGATGGGGAGAGGGGGGAGAGGGGGGAGAGTGGGGATGGGGGAGTGGGGAGGGGAGAGAGAGGGAGGAAGAGAGAGGGGAGGGAAGGAGAGAGAGATAAATGCACTTAGAATCCTTCAAAGCCATTTAGCTAGACCTTTATTTGATTCTGTGATGGAATGAAAGTACTGTGGCGAGGAATGTCGGCGTTTCCCAATGGGTAATGTGCCCTTGAGTCCTTCTGTACATGCCAACAGAGACAGATTGCAGAGCCATCCTCGCGTGCCCACAGATACCCCACATCCCCGCACCTTTCCTATCGCTGTCCAAATTGTGCTAATATACTTCTACCACCTTGTCTGCCAACTCATATCACTGGGTGAAATCCCTGCCCCTCAGATGCCTATGAATCTCTCCCCTCTCACCTTAAACTTGTGCTCCCTTGTTTGAGATGGCCCCACCCTGGGGAATGGTTTTAGACTCGCTGCTTGTGCCACTGAGGCACAGATCAGGCTGTTGGGCACACTGAGCTTTCAGGGTTCTGCCTTGAGTGGGGCTCTGCAGAGTGTTACCTCCCTGCCCCTCAACCTCCTCGCTTACCCCCCCAGCCGGTATTTGTTATCCCCACAATCACCCTTTCACCAATGAAATCCAGGTGGTGTTTAATCTGCCACCCCTGTCACCTGCCAATCTCGCAACCTCGCCAGCCTCTCTTTCACCTTCACCCAACACCAGCCTCTCCCTTGCTACAGTTGAGTGCAGGTCGGAGGAGGCTCCGTGGTGCTCCAGAGACTTGATTCTGACCTGGAACTCCAGTTCTGTGTGTTTGCGTGAGGGACAGGAGGTGTTTACATGGGGGGGGGGTGTCTATGTGACAGGGGAGTGTCGGCGCGAGGGAGGGGGGTGTCGGAGCGAGGGAGGGGGGTGAATGTGTGAGTGAGAGGGTGACTGAGTGTGTGGAGCTTATATGCTTGTACATTCACCCTGTGACTTTGTGGGTTTCTCTTGGCTTCTCCAGTTTCCTCGCACATCCCATGATATGAGTCAATTGGAATCTGTAAATTGACCCCTAGTGTGTGGGTGAGGGCTGGAATTCTGGGCAGTTGGTGGGAACAGGGGTGGGAAGAGACCAGGAAAAAAACAAGAATAGGTATTCTAGTGGATCAATCTGCTGGCATGAACCAGATGGGCCGAGTGTTTTCCTGTAAGAGTGTGAAGTCCCAGGCGCTTGCTCAAAGTAGATGAGGGTAATGAGGGTGGTTTTCTCCACTCCTCCCCCCAAAGCCATTTTCTGCTCACTGAGGTCAGCAGAGCTGACCACCAGTGTGACTTGTGCCTCAGAGCGAGCCAATGCGGTCAGGGTCAGTGGAGACATCCTGCCCCTTTCCCCACCTGATCCCATCTTGAGGCCTGGTCCCAGGACTCTCCCCCGGCAGTCAGCCCACCCTCAGCGAGGGACCCTCTCCCACTCAACCAAAAGCATTTCCAAAGCCCTCCACACTTACGGGCAGTGATGTATTCCTTCAAGTACGGGCGACTGGACGGATTGGGTTCTGTGCATAAACAGAAGAAAGAGTCATCACAGAAGGAAAGAAACATCAGCTGACACCAACAGTAAAATCACCTGAACCCCTTTGACAAACTCCAGAAACAGTTCCAGGGATCTGCGTGCATTCTTCAAAGATTCACTCGCAGGATCCAAGTGCAGTGTTTACCGCAAATCCTAACAACTCCTTGATATTAAAGATCAGTTTTATTTGTCACATCAACACATTCGGTGATGTTTGTGTCCACATTGTTTGTGTCCACAACCAACAGTCAGGGGATGTGCTGGGCAAGTGTCGCCCTGCTTCCAGTGCCAACATAGCCTGCCCACAGCTCACTCACCTTCATCCACTCGTTTTGGAAAGTGGGAGAGAATGGGAGAGACCCAAAGAAATCCACGTGGTTGTGGTACAAACTCCTTGCAGACTGCGGTGGGAACCGCGTTACGCTACCACACGGCCCCTGAACCATTTCCAGCGATCCCCACAGCTTTTGTCAATGTCACTAACAGTATGGAAACATTTATTGCCAATCTAAACATCTCCCTCAGAAGGTAGGGGTCAAGCTGCTCCCCTTCTGTCCTCCTGGTGAAGGGTGTTCTCACAGTGTTGTTGGGATACGAGGGGTTTTGACCCAGCAGGGTATAACACCATAAAACCATAAGACATAGGAATTACTCCACTCGGCCCATTGAGTTTGCTCTACCATTCCATCATGACTGATTTAATAACCTCATTCCCCTGCCTTCTCCCCGTACCCTTTGACATCCTGACTAACTAAGAACCAACCAATAAATATACTCAAGGACTGGCCTCCCACAACCATCTGTGCAATCAGTTCCAGATTTGCCACCCTCTGGCTAAAGAAATTCCTTCTCATTCCTGTTCCAATTGGATTCCTCTATTCTGATGCTGTGCCTTCTGGTCCTAGACCAACCCACCTCTCCACATCCACTCTATCGAGGCCTTTCAATATCCGAGAGGATTCAGCGAGATCTCCCTTCTTTCTTTTAAACACCTGCAAGGATGGAGAATGATGACAAATTTCCCAAGTTTTCCCTGGAGCTTTTAAGGAATACAAAAGTGGATAAGTCTCCGGGTCCTGACAAGATATTCCCTAGGACCTTGAGGGAAGTTAGTGTGGAAATAGCAGGGGCTCTGAAAGAAATATTTCAAATGTCATTAGAAACGGGGATGGTGCCGGAGGATTGGCGTATTGCTCATGTTGTTCCATTGTTTAAAAAGGGTTCTAAGAGTAAACCTAGCAATTATTGGCCTGTGAGTTTGACGTCAGTGGTGGGTAAATTGATGGAAAGTATTCTTAGAGATGGTATATATAATTATCTGGATAGACGGGGTCTAATTAGGAACAGTCAACATGGATTTGTGCGTGGAAGGTCATGTTTGACAAATCTTATTGAATTTTTTGAAGAGGTTACTAGGAATGTTGACGAGGGTAAAGCGGTGGATGTTGCCTATATGGATTTCAGTAAGACCTTTGACAAGGTCCCACACGGAAGGTTGGTTAGGAAGGTTCAATCGTTAGGTATTAATATCGAAGTAGTAAAATGGATTCAGCAGTGGCTGGATGGGAGACGCCAGAGAGTAGTGGTGGATAACTGTTGGTCAGATTGGAGGCTGGTGGCTAGTGGTGTGCCTCAGGATTCTGTACTGGGTCCAATGTTATTTGTCATATACATTAATGATCTGGATGTTGGGGTGATAAATTGGATGAGTAAGTATGCAGATGATACTAAGATAGGTGGAGTTGTGGGTAATGAAGTAGGTTTTTAAAGCTTGCAGAGAGATTTAGGCCAGTTAGAAGACTGGGCTGAAAGATGGCAGATGGAGTTTAATGCTGATAAACGTGAGGTGCTACACTTTGGTAGGACTAATCAAAATAGGACATACATGGTAAATGGTAGGACATTGAAGAATGCAGTAGAACAGAGGGATCTAGGAATAATGGTGCATAGTTCCCTGAAGGTGGAATCTCATGTGGATAGGGTGGTAAAGAAAGCTTTTGGTATGCTGGCCTTTATACAAATGTAAATCAGAGCATTGAGTATAGAAGTTGGGATGTAATGTTGAAATTGTGCAAGGCCAAATTTGGAGTATTATGTACAGTTTTGGTCACCAATTTATAGGAAAGATGTCAACAAAATAGAGAGAGTACAGAGAAAGGTTGAACAAGTTGGGTCTTTATTCTTTGGAACGTAGGAGGTTGAGGGGGGACTTGAGGGAGGTATTTAAGATTATGACAGAGTTGACGTAGATAGACTTTTTCCATTGAGAGTGGGGGAGATTCAAACAAGAGGACATGAGTTGAGGGTTAAAGGGCAAAAGTTTAGGGGTAACATGAGGAGGAACTTCTTTACTCAGAGAGTGTTAGCTGTGTGGAACGAGCTTCCAGCAGAAGTGGCTGAGGCAGGTTTGATGTTGTCGTTTAAAGTTAAACTGGACAGCTATATGGACAGGAAAGGAATGGAGGATTATGGGCTGAGTGCAGATCGGTGGGACTAGGTGAGAGTAAGAGTTTGGCATGGACTAGAAGAGCCGAGATGGCCTGTTTCCATGCTGTAATTGTTATATGGTTAAGTTTGGATGGGAAAGCAACCAGGAGGGGAAGTTGCCTCCTGCCCAGGGCAGGACAGCTGGTGGTTCAGAGTAGCCGAGCTGAGTAACGGCAGTGTGTTCTGCATATGGTGTACACTGCGACCACTGTGTGCTGGTGGTGAAGGTGGAAGGTGTTTGAGTGGGAGGGGGAGTATGGACGAAGATCAAGCTGACTCCGCTGTCCCAAACACCAAAGAGCCTCTTGAGAGTTGAGCTGCCCTCACCTGAGTCACTGGAGATGGGAGAGAGTCCTGTCACATACTCCCAGGGTCAGACACAGAGTGAAGCTCCCTCCACACTGTCCCATCACACACTCCTGGGGTCAGCCACAGAGTGAAGCTCCCTCCACTCCATCCCATCAAACACTCCCAGGGTCAAACACAGAGTGAATCTCCCTCCACACCGTCCCATCACACACTCCCGGGGTCAGACACAGAGTGAAACTCCCTCCACACCATCCCATCACACACTCCTGGGGTCAGACATAGAGTGAAGTTCTCTCCACACTGTCCCGTCAGACATCTCTGGGGTTAGACACAGTGATGCTTCCTCTACACTGCACCATCACACCACTTGCTGTGCACCCCCCCCACAAGGGTCAGACACAGAATAAAACTCCCTCTACACCATCCCAACACACACTCCTGCCATCTGAAACAGAGTGAAGTTTGCTCCACACAGCCTCCAGCGGACATTGCCCCTGTGCCCTACAGCTGGGGGTCGAGAAGAAGCAAGTTCATGTCTGAGTGATCCCCACTATCTGCCCTGCTCCAGTAAGGACAGGGTTTCTGTGGCTGCTGAAGTGAGTTTCTGGACTCCTCCAGGATGTAGATATAGAATACAGCAGTACAGCACAGGCCATTCAGCCCACAATGTTGTACAGACCCTTTAACATAGAATAGTACAGCACAGTACAGGCCATTCAGCCCACAATGTTGTGCCGACCCTAAAACCCTGCCTCCTATATAAACCCCCACCTTAAATTCCTCCATAGAACATAGAATAGTACAGCACAGTACAGGCCATTAGGCCCACAATGTTAACCTGCTCCAAGATCAATCTACCCTCATAGCCCTTCATTTTTCTTTCATCCGCAAGAGCTTCTTAAATGCCTGTCTAGCATCACTCCTGGCAGGGCATGCCAGGCACCCACCTCTCTCTGTGTAAAAATCCTACCTCTGACATCCCCCTTAAACATTCGTCCAATCAGCTCAAATTAGTTCCTCTCACATGAGACATTTCTTCACTGGCTGCCACTCTTTCTTTGCCTCTTATGCTGTGCAAGTTACCTCTGATCCTTCTTCGGTCCATAGTGAAAAGCCATGGCTTGCTCAACCTTTCCTCATAAGACATATGACATATGCCTGCCTGGGTATGACATATATGACATATCCAGGCAGTGTCCTGGTAAATCTCCCTCTGCACCCTCCCTCAAGCCTCCACATCCTTCCTACAATGAGGCAACCAGAACTGAACATAATATTCTAAGTGTGATCTAACCACGGTTTTATAGAGCTGTAACGTTACCTCACAGAGATTGAACTCAACAACCCCCACTCCGGACTAATGAAGGCCAACACACAATATGTGTATCTTCTTCACCACCCTATCAACTTGCACGACATCTTTGAGGGATGTGTGGATGTGGACCCCAGGGTCCTCTGATCCTTTGCGCTGTGTGGTGAAGGAGATGCAATAGAGCAGCGGTCCTCAACCTTTTTTGCACCGCGGACTGGTTTAATATTGACAATATTCTTATGGACCGGCCAACCGGGGGGGGGGGGGGGGGAGGGATTTTCAAGTAGGGTTAAACTCAGCTCAGCTCAACATGTCTTTTACAGATAGGGTTGCCAACTTTCTCACTCCCAAATAAGGGACAAAAGTAGCAGTCAAATACGGGACACTTTACCCCGAGAAAGACTACCATGACCATGAAGCCTTGCGTGGGCACTTGTGTGCGCATGTGCGTATGTGCCAATTTTTTCCCCACAAATCGCTTTTGGCTTAATCTTCCCGACTACACTGAACATACATTATTTTGACTGTATATAGGCTGTGTATTTATCCTATCATTCCTGCTTTTACTTTATGTTAGTGTTATTTATTTTCGGTTTTATGTGTTATTTGATATGATTTAGTAGGTTATTTTTTGGGTCTGGGAACGCTCAAAAATTTTTCCCATATAAATTAATGGTAATTGCTTCTTTGCTTCACGCCATTTTGGCACGAAAGGTTTCATAGGAATGCTCTACCTTAGCAGGGGAAATACGGGACAAACCAATTTAGCCCCATATATATGCCATGTCCCAGCGAATATGGGGCAGTTGGCAACCGTATGTTCAAGTTCATCAGTGCGTGACAGGGAATGAGGAAAGGTGCAGCTGACTCATACCATTTCCTCACGGCCCGGTAGCACATGCTTTGCGGACCGGGCATGTGCGACCGGGCCATGGGCCGCGAGGAAACGATATAATTTGGCAATATGAAACGATGTGAGTCAGCTCCAAATGTTACTTAAAATGTTATGATGCTATTGACTTATAAGTGACTTATAATTCAGTTGTCCCCAACCTCAGGGCTGCGAAGAATGCCGATTGCGTTGTCTCTGATCTGGGCCGACATTTACATCTGGGCGGCACCTAATTAATTAGCTTGTTTATTTCTGCTTTTTTCTTAAAGATGGGCTGGGTGCGTCCCGGCCACCGCTGTACCGCTGCATTCTTCGCGGCAATGTATTGGTCCGCGGCCTGAAGGTTTGGGACCACTGTTATAATTTACATCATTATATTCATGTGAGGAAAATATGCGCTGTGAGTTTAATATTAAATTCGTTAGATAAACCCCTTTAGAAACGAAATTGAGTGTATTAGCCACTTATAAGTGACTTATCACCTATATTCTGGTCATGATTATCACCTCTCTCCCCCACCCCTGTCGGCCAGAATATTCCGCAAGAATATTGTCAATATTAAACCGCACCGCGGTGCAAAAAAGGTTGGGGACCCCAGGATAGAGTTTGTCAAATGTGTTCATGGAAGTTTCCCTAATCAATACAGACGGTGTGATACTGGATCTCTCGTTAGGGAGTGAGGCAGGCCACGTGAAGGAACTGTGTATAGGGGACACTTCAGATCTAGTGATTATAATTCCATTAGTTTCAAGATAGTTATGGAGAAGGATAGGACTAACTAGTCCTCAGTTGAGATTCTATGACCAATTTTGATAGCATCAGGAAAGGTCTGGCAGGTGGGGATTCGGACAGGTTGTTTTTCAGCAACAAAGGGATGCTTGGTGAGTGAGAGTCCTTCAAAAGTGAAAAATTCAGAGTCCAGCATCTGTGTTTTCGTGGTAGAATAAAAGGCAAAGCTAATAGATTTAGGGAAGTCATTATTGAGGCCCTGGTTAAGGAGGAGGAGGCGATGCATAGCAGTTATAGGCAGGTAGGAACAAGTGAAGTGCTTGAGGAGTATAGGAAATGCAAGAGAACGTTTTAAGTAGTAAGTCAGGAGGGCTAAAAGTAGGCATGAGGTTGCTCTGGAAGGAAAATCCCAAGGGCTTCTACAGGTATATTAAGAGAAATAGGATTGTAAGGGACAAAATTGGTTGTCATGGATAACTGTGGTCATCTATGCATGGAGTCAGAAGAGGTGAGGGTGATCAAATGGACTTTTATAGAACCCGGGCAAAACAGCAGTGAGACCATGCACCCTACACCCTATACCGATTAGAGGAGATGTTTGCTGTCTTGAAGCAAATTAGGGTGGATAAATTCTCAGAGGTGACGAGGTGTACCAGAGCACCTTGCAGGAGGCTCATGCAGAAATTGCAGGGGCCCTAGAAGAAATATTTCAAATGTACTTAGCCCTGCATGAGGTGCCGGTGAATTGGAAGACAACTAATATCGCTCCGTGTTTAAGAATGGCTCTAAGATTAAGCCAGGAAATTATAGTTTGGTGAACCTGAGGTTTAGTAGTGGGCAAGTTATTAGAAGGTATTCTAAGAGAGCAGATATACAAGTATTTGGATAGACAGGGACCTATTAGGGATAGCCAACATGGCTCTGTGTGTGGTAGGGTGTGTCTACCCAATCGTCCAGATTAGATGGGCCGAGGGCCTGTTCCTGTGCTGTCATACGCTTAACACTGGTGTGTGAGTGAAGGGCAAATGGCAGAGGGCAGAGTTACCTGCACGGCGGTTCCGTTTTGCCTGCACGTAGGCCTTCCTAACAGGACGATGAGCTGTGAGGAGGAAAGGACGAGAGTGTTACAGACCATGATCCCAGACCCCACCCAAACTTGCAGCAGGTGGGGAGGGGGAGATCAGCACAGAATTTTGGAAGGGTGGGCGTGTCCGGAAAGAACCTCACTCACTTGCGTTGCTTGGCTCACTAAGTGACACGTACTTGGCTGCTGGTTTTGCTAGGACGGAAAGAGGAAAGAGAGACGTCAGTAGCAGCTTTCCGATGCCCCCTCCACAGTTTCCCAACCAAAATGCCCATACGTCTATCTGATTTCACACAATACATGTCCATAATGCCACCCTCCCAGAGTGTGAACTTCCCGTGTAACCCTCCTTCGATAGCACCCCTCCAAGAGTGTGACCCTCCCTGGGCAGTACCTCTCCCAGAATGCGACACTCCATCGGTAGCCCCCTTCCCAGAGTGCCACCCTCCCTCAGCAGACCCCCCCCCCAGAGAGTGACGCTTACTCGGTAGAGCGCCCTCCCAGAGTATGACCATCCCTCGGTAGAGCCCCCTCCCATGGAGTGAACCTCACTCGGTAGCATCCCTGTCATAGTGGGACCCTCACTGTATACTGCCCTTCCCACAGAATGACCCTCCTTTATTACCACCCCATTCATAGCGAGACCCTCCCTCATTACCACTCATTTCATAGTGGGACACCCCCCCATACTACACCTCCCTCATTACCACTCATTTCATAGTGGGACACCCCCCCATACTACACCTCCCTCATTACCACTCATTTCATAGTGGGACCCCCCCCTGTACTACACCTCCCTCATTACCACTCATTTCATGGTGGACCCCCCCCCGTACTACACCTCCCTCATTACCACTCATTTCATAGTGGGACCCCCTCCCCTGTACTACACCTCCCTCATTACCACTCATTTCATAGTGGGATCCTCCCTCCGTACTACACCTCCCTCATTACCACTCATTTCATAGTGGGACCCCCCCCTCTGTACTACGCCCTCATTTCCACTCATTTCATAGTGGGACCCTCCCTCTGTACTACACCTCCCTCATTACCACTCATTTCATAGTGGGACCCCCCCCCCCCGTAGTGCCTGTCCTACAGTATGACCCTCCCTCATTACCACCACCTTCATAACGAGACCCCCCTCTGTACTGCCCCTCCCTCATCACTGGAATGATTCTCCAGCCCTGGGACATATCTGATCACACAGTCTCACTTGCTGGTCTGACCAATCCTCTCCAGGACTGGAGAGCCCATTTGGAACACTAGACTTGGCTACTTAGTCCAAAAAGTAAGTTCCACCCCAGAACTAATGCCCCAGAAATACAGGTCACAGTCCAATAGGAAGGGCCAAGAAATACAGGTCACAGTTCAATAGGAAGGGCCAAGAAAGCACATGGGTGCCTCTCTACTTTCTTTGAAGATTAAGGAAATTCGGAAGGTGGCCTTTGACCCTCAGATGCACCTTAGAAAGCATCCTATTTGGATACATCACAGATTGATACAGCAACAGCTCTGCCCAAGACCATAAGAAATTGCAAAGAGCTGTGAACACAGCCTAGTACATCACGTAAACCAGACTCCTCCACTGGCTCTGTACTGCTTTGGAAAGTAGGCAGCATAACCTTTGACCGCTCTCACCTCAGACATCGTCTTCTCTCCACCTTTAATTGGGCAGAAGATACACATCCTGCCAGGCTCAAGGACAGCTTCTATCCTGCTGTTATATGACTATTGAACAGTTCCCAGTATGTGACAATGAAAGCTGCTGAGGGGTGGTGAAATCATCCAGCTCCATCATGAGCACCAACCTCCCTGACATTGAGGACATCTTTAAAAGAAGATGCCTCACTGTGCAGGACATGACCTCTTCTCATTACTATCATCAAAGAGGAAATACAGGAGTCTGAAGACCCACACTCAATGTTTTAGGAGCAGCTTCTTCCTTTGCACCATCAGATCTGAGAGGTCCATGTGAGGAGGAGTCCATAACTCTACCTCTCTATGGTCTGGCTTCACAGTGCCCTCTCCATCACACTATTCTGCATTCTGTTAAAACTTTCTCCCTCGTTGTGCCCGATGTAATGAACTGGTGTGTAGGGGTGGCATGCAAATGAAGTTTTTCACTGTATCTCAGTACACATGGCAACAAGCAACCAGTGACCGGTTACCGAGACAAGAAGGACTGATCTCCCGAGTGGTGAATGTGTGTGATTCTCTCAGGAGGACCAAATGTTGAAACCAAATGATTGAATACTTTGGTAGTAGATCCAAGGAGAGATTCAGGGTTTCAGGGAGACTGAATCTGGCTGAGTAGAAGAGCAACCTGGCCCCTCCCCCTCCCCCCACTTCCGTGTAACGGGGCTGAGGAGGCAATGATGGGGCGGGTCTCTGCTCTACGTGGCCCCTTTCACTGGGGAGAACAGATTGTTTGCTTGGTGAGTTTGAGCTGGACGTGGGCCCTCAAGCAGAAATGTTAACTGGTTCCCTCTCCGCAGGCACTGACCAACGCCCTGAGTGTTCCCAGGGTTTTCTGGTTTGGTGTCAAGACTTCCAGCATCTGCAGGAATCTAGCTTTCTGGCCAGCTGCGTCACTCACCAGCTTCCCTCTTGTCTCGGATGACTTCAATCACCCCTTCTTCATCCAACACCGGGAAGAGTACTGTAACACAGGAGGGACAGGGATGATCCATTCTCCGGTGGGGTGACACCACACCACTCCCCACCCCCAACACTCACAGACCTGTCAGTGAGCAAGAGGGGCTTTATACCAGTTCCAGGCACCTGCAGGCCCGGCCAATCACAGGCCAGCATCCCCAGTGCCCACTCCACCCTGCTCATCCCACCTCCTCCAGCCCCACATCAACACCGCAGAACTTCCCTCCTCAGCCATGACCCAGCCCAGTGCCCATCACCCATTCCACCTCAGGTGGGGTCCAACTTCAGGTCCCCAAACTTGCCTCACACATATAGTGTGGAAGCTGGCTCTTTGGCCCAGCAAGTCTGTGCTGACCATCGACCAGCTATTCTGATGGTACATGGACAACAAAGATTTAGTGGCATATGATGGGCATTTTGGTTGGTAAATATTTAAGAAAGGATGAGTTGGCACTGGTTCACAAGAATTATTCCAGGAATGAAAGGGTTAAAATATGAGGCTTCATAGTTCTGGGCATGTACTTTCTGGAGTTTAGAGGAATGGGGGTAGGGTGGGAGGGGTTTGCAGGAGAATCTCATTGAAACCTATCGACTATTGAAAGGCCTAGGTAGAGTGTATGTTTCCTGTGGTGGGGAAGCCGAGGACCAGAGGGCACAGCCTCAGAATAGAAAAACATCCCTTTCGAACTGAGGTGAGGAGGAATTTCTTTAGCCAGAGGGTGTTGAATCTGTGGAATTCATTGCCACAGTGGCTGTGTGACTGAGTATATTTACAGCGGAGGTTTATATGTTCTTGATTAGTAAGGGCGACAAAGGTTATGAGCAGATAGCTCATCTAGAAGGAAAACTCTGATCTCAAACCTCCGCTACCTTGTGGCTACTCATTCATGGGGAAGGCTTCACAGGTAAACCTCAAGGGAAAAATGCAGATTTAAAGCTGACTGGCAAAGACTGTGACGCTGCAAGTGCCAAACCTTATCAGTCTCTGCCTTTCCTTTGGGTTCATCAGATGCGTGAAGACAGTGAGCTTGCTACACGGGCAACAGCTTGCTCTCCATATTCAAGCCCTGGCTTGCACATCTAGACAACTAGGACACAACATCTATGGTTGAGCCAGACCACCAGACGCCTCAAAGGTTATCGGGAGAAGGCAGGAGAAGGGGTTGAGAAGGAAAATAAATCAGCTGTGTCTGAATGGTGGAGCAGACTTGATGGGCTGAATGGCCTCATTCTGCTCCCATGTCTTATGGTCTGATAGATCTTTTGGGTTGAAGGGCCTCTTTTTATGCTGTTTGACTCTGATCTGACACTAATCCCACCCCACATTCTCCCTGCCTTTCCTCCCACAGCTTCTACCCTTCAACAGGGGCAAATACAGCATCGAATTACCCCACCAACCTCCTGTGTTTGGGAAATTGGAGCCCCCACACTTCAAGGGAGAGCATACAGACTCCACATCGACACCGCCTCAGGTCGAGATTGAACCCAGGCCTCTGGGCTGTATCCAGGCTGAGAAGCTGAGGGGATTGCAGACTGAGGTAAGAATTGTAGGGTAGAGGGTGTCATGGTGGCACAGCAGCTACATAGGGTTCTCCGAGGAGCCCTGGTTTCCTCGCACACCCCAGCATTGATAGGTTAAGAGTTCTGAAAATCCTGATTGGCATGCACAAAATGCTGTGGGAGCTCAGCAAGTCAGGCAGCATCTATGGAGTGGAATAACCAGATGACATTTCAGGCCAGTGAAAGCTTCTCTCAGGAAGAGTTAATGGGCCAGTGTAAACTTGTTGTGTGAGTGTGTGTGTGGGTTCATGGAAAAGAACCTGAAGGTGAGAGTGTGTGAGCAGGTATTGGGATACAGGGAAATCAGGGAGCAGATGGATTGTGGTTCTCCGACTAAAAGCCTGGTACTAAATGCAACAAGTCAGGCCGTGTATCATATTCCCAACCCCTGCCTCAGCAAAGCAGCCAGTATTCTCTCCTCCTCTCCCACCAGGCAGAAGATACCAAAGCCTGAAAGTATGTACCAGCAGCTGCTATCCAGCTGTTAGCAGACTCTTGGACGGACCTCTTGTACAATAAAGATGAACTCTCGCTCTCCCAGTCTACTTAGTCGCTGCCCTGCACGTTACCTAACAACACAAACTTAGTCGCTGCCCTGCACGTTACCTAACAACACAAACTTAGTCGCTGCCCTGCACGTTACCTAACAACACAAACTAAATGCTGGAGGAACTCAGCGGGTCAGGCAGGGAATAAAGAGTTAATGTTTTGGGCCAGGAGCTTTCATCAGGACTGGAAAGCAAGGGGCAGAAGCCAGAAGAAGGTGAGGGGAGGCAGAGGAGTCCAAGCTGGCAGGTAATAGGTGAGACTTCACTTGTCTGTCTGCCTGCACTGCACTTTCTCTGTAACATTATTCTGCATTCTGTTAGTATTTTCCTACCTTGATGCACTGTTGCAATGAAATGATTTGTAGGGATAGCATGCAAAACAAAATTTTTACATTGTACTTTGGTACATGTGACCAAACTAAATCAATAATCAGTTGGTCCAGTCCCTGAGGAGAAATCGCTTCCTGGCTGTTCACTGCAGTTTCATTCATTCGATCTGCCTTAGACCAGAGGGAGGGAAGAGTGCGATAGAGAGAGCTGGGGACACTAAGGTCAAATCCAGTTTACCCTCTTCCCATTCCTACCCCTTGAGCCCAACCTGACCCCGTTCCCTGAGCAAGGGGGCAGAATCTCAGTAAATCCCCTGGCATACATACTGGTACTGACGTATTCCTTGATGGGACGGAACATCACGGCATGCTCTGCTGGGAGGAAGATGAGAAGGTTAAAGCTCTACAGCAGTTGGTAACACACAGAGCAAAGTTTCCCAGACTCCCACACAGGACAGTGAAGAGGGGGTGTCACACTATCGCAGGGGTGGTACCGAAGGAGAGTCACACTGTGGGAAGGGTAGTACTGAGGGAGAGACACACTATGGGAGGGATTGTACTGAGGGAGGGACACTGTGGAATGGGTGGTACTGAAGAAAGGTAACGCTGTGGGAGGGGTGGAACTGAGGGAGGGTAGGTAAGAAGGGAGTGCTATATAATGTCCCTCCATGAACTCGCTACATTAAAGGGTAGCAATCTGTTTTTTTTCCACAGTTTCCCTGAAGTAGGAAACTGTAGTTTTTCTGCTTCCCTGTGGGATCTTGTTGTCTCGCCTCAATCAGGGCTGGGATTGGACATGATCCAAGCTCTATTGGTAGGTAGATTAGTGGGGTGGGGCCGCTCAAAGTTACACAGTCTCTGGTTATCCTGTTCAGGGAAGGCACAGTAAGTTCCCAGAAAGGTAGTTGGAGAGTAAAGGGCAGAGAGGTCAGCCTCAACTCACCTGCCTTCCTCTTATTGCGGATCACTTCAATCACGTCGTCCTCTTCGAATCCTGGAAAAATAGCTGTGGTGGGGTGGGGGGGTGTATCGGTGAGATCCCAGCTTCACTGAGTACTGGCCCCCTTCCCTCATCTGGCAGCTGAGCCCTGAGAATTGCCTCGAACTCACTCCATCATAAATCAAACTTAACCCACTCATCCTATCCCAAACCCAACCCCAACGACAACCACACCCCATCCCAAACCTAACCCCATCCCATCCCAAATGCACTCCAATCTCACCTCTTCCCCACCCACAAACCCGCTCCTACCCCATCCTAAACTCACCCCAATCTCACCCCATCTCATCCCATCACATTCCAAACCCAACGCAAACCTAAACCCAAACCCAACTCCAACCTATTCCATCCCCAACCTAACCCATCCCATCCCTAACCTAACCCATCCCATCCCAAACCTAACCCATGCCATAACAAACCCAACCCCAGTCCCCACCCATCCCAACTTCACCCCAACCCATTACAAACTCAGCCACAAGCCTTACCACATCACCTCTGCATTCTCTCTCTTATCTAGTCCCATCCAAACCAATCTCACAGGATCCCATCTCAAACCCAACCCGCTTTCTATTCCAACCCAAATCCATCCAAACACCATTAAAGGGAGGGTTTTGATATTGCCCAACAATCTTCGCTCAGGTTACTGAGCCCTGATGGAGTAGTGACACCTCCCTCAACAGGCAGGCAGATACACACTGGAGAATGTCCCCGCTATCCCACTTCCAATCATTCCATCCTTATCCCCGTGTCCACCTAAACTATCCCAAGCTAAATACCAACCTCAAACTCTATCCCACCTCAAATCTAACCTCACCCAAACCCCAACCTCATCCCTATCTCACCACAAACCCCAACCTCCCCCTCTCATCCCAAACCCCAACATTGCAATTGCACTATACATCAACCTGACCCCAAACCCCAACCTCATGGCAAACCACTATCTCACTCCAAACCCCAACCTCACCCCATCTCACCCCAAACCCTGTCATTCCAATTACACCATATATCAACCTGACCCCAAACCCCAACCTCACCTCAAACTCACCCCTACTTCACTGCAAACACCAACCTCATCCCCATTTCATTCCTATCTCACCACAAACGCCAACCTCACCCTAAACCCCAACATCACCCAAATCCCATCATTCCGAATTGCATTATGTCAACATGACCTCAAACCCCAACCTCGCCCCAAACCCCTATCTCACTCCAAACCCCAACCACACCCCTATCTCACTCAAAAACCCCAACCTCACACCAATCTCACTCCAAACCCCAACTTCACCCCAATCTCACTCCAAACCCCAAAATCACCCCATCTCAGAAGTTCCAAACTCACACCTCACCCCAAACCCCATCATTTCAACTGACCATACATCAACCTGACCCCGAACCCCAACCTCACCCTATCTCACCCCAAGTTCCAAACTCACCCCTCACCCCAAACCCCATCATTTCAACTGACCATACATCAACCTGACCCTGAACCCCAACCTCACCCCAAACCACTATCTCACTCCAAATCCCAACCTCACCCCGTCTCACCCCAAAGCCTGTCATTCCAATTACATCATACATCAACCTGACCCCAAACCCCAACCTCACCCCAAACTCCAAACTCACGCCTACTTCACTGCAAACCCCAACCTCATCCCTATTTCATTCCCATCTTATCTCAGCCCCAACCTCACCCGAAACCCCAACATTCCAATTGCACAAGTCAACATGACCCCAAACCCCAACCTCGCCCCAAACCCCAACCACATCCACTTCTCACTTAAAAACTCCAACCTCACCCCAATCTCACTCCAAACCCCAAGTTCACACCAACCCCACTCCAAACCACACCCTTACCTCACCCCAAACCCCAATCTCTCCAAACCTCAACCATACCCCTATCTCACTCTATACCCCTACCTCACCCCATTCGCACTCCAAACCCCAACCTCACCTCAATCTCATTCTAAACCCCAACCTCACCCCAATCTTACTCTAAATCCCAACCTCATACCTATCTCACTCCAAACCCCAACCTCACCTCAATCTCACTCCAAACCCCAACCTCATACCTATCTCACTCCAAACCTCAACCTCACTCCACTCTAACTCCAAACCCAACCTCACCCCAATCTCACCCCAACCCAACCGCATACCTATCTCTTCTCAAACCCCTCACCTCTATCCCACCCCAAATCCCAACATCACCCCATCTCACACCAAACCCCAACATCACCCCATCTCACCTGAAATCCCAACCTCACTGCTATCTCACCACCTTAATCTCACACCAAACCCCAACATCACCCTATCTCACCTGAAATCCCAACCTCACTGCTATCTCACCACCTTAATCTCACACCAAACCCCAACATCACCTCTATCCCACATAAAACCCCCAACATCATCCCTATCTGACACAAACCCCAACCATACCTTAATCTCACACCAAACCCCCAACATCACCTCTATCCCACACAAACCCCAGCCACACCTTAATCTCACACCAAACCCCCAACATTATACCTATCCCATCCAAACCCCAAACTTGGTCATATCTCACACCAAATCCCAAACTCAGCCTATCCACAATACCCAAACACACTCCAATCCCACCCCAAACTTCAACATCACACTTATCTCACCCTAAATCCCAAATTCATTCCTATCCACTCACCCCAAACCCTAACTCCCTCATCTCACCCCAAAGCTCAAATTCATGCCACCCCACCTCAAACTTCAACCTCACCCCATCCGACCCCAAACCCCAACCTCACCCCAACCCACCTCAAAACTCAACCTCACCCCCAGTCCAAAACCCAACCTCACACTTCCAACCCTAAGCCCCAACCTCAACTCCATTCCATTCCAAAATCCAACACCCTCACACTGAAACTCCAACCCCAATTCCATCCCATCCCAAAATCCAACACCCTCCCACCCCAGACCCCAAACCCAATTCCATCCCATCCCAAAATCCAACACCCTCACACCGAAACTCCAACGCCAATTCCATCCCATCCCAAAATCCAACACCCTCCCACCCCAGACCCCAAACCCAATTCCATCCCATCCCAAAATCCAACACCCTCCCACCCCAAGCCCCAGCCCCAATTCTATCCCATCCCACCCCAAACCCCAACCTCACCCCTATCCCACCCCAAACACCTGCCTCAGCCCCATCACATTCCAGACCCCAACCTCACCGAAATCTCATCCCAAACCCAACCTCATCCCTATCTCACCCAAAACCCATTCCTCACCCCAAACCTCAACCTCACCCCATCCCACCCCAACCTCAACTCTATCCCATCCCAAAATCAAACACCCGCTCACTGTAAACCCCAACTTCACTGAAATCTCTCCCCAAGTTCGAACCTCACTCCTATCCCATCCCAAACACCTGCCTCAGTCCAATCACATCCATACTCAAATCTCTCCAAAATCTCATCCCAAATGCCAGCCTCACCCCATCCCACCCCAATCCCTCTCACCCATATCTCACTCAAAACTCAAACCTCATCCCAAAACCCAAGCTCACCCCCATCCCAACCCAATACACCAACCTCACCCCCATCTCATCCTAAACTATCCTGCTGCAAACCCCAGCTTCACCCCTATCCAAACCCCACCCAACCTCAGCTCTATCCCAACACATTCCCACCCTCAATCCACATCCCATTCACCCACCACCCTACCTCAATCCTCTTCCCTATCCCACTCCAAATAATCTTAACCACCCTATTCCATCCTGAACCATCCCAAACCTAACCCCAACCTCACCCCATTTTATCACAAAGCTAACCCAAACTTCTTCCCAATCCCATCCCAAACCCAACCTCACCCCATCCTATTCCAAATTCTCCACAACCCCATTCCAAACCCGATCCCAAACCCAATCTCACCCCATCCTATTCCAGATTCTCCCCAACCTCATTCCAAACCCGATCCCCAACCCAATCTTAGCCCATCCTATTCCAAATTCTCCACAACCCCATTCCAAACCCGATCCCAACCCCAATCTCACCCCATCCTATTCCAAGTTCTCTACAACCCCATTCCAAACCTGACCCCAACCCCAATTTCATCCCATTGCTTGACCTTACATCCTATTCATTGAGATCCTACAGCTGCAAATATTGTCTGCCTGCATTACACTTTCTCTGTAGCTGTTACACTTGATTCTGCATTGTCATTGTTTTACCTTGTTCTGCTTCAATGCGCTGTGTAATGATCTGACCTATATGCAAGACAAAGTTTTTCACTCTATCTCAGTAATAAACCGAACAGGGTGGAGTTGGTTAAGGTATAAGATTCTGACTGTGCAACACTACTTTCCGAATCTGCACTTGGTCAGATCGGAGTCGTTCATCGCGTGTACATCGTGGAGCGTCATGAGTGTTAACAACCAGCACACTCAGGGGAGCGTCATGAGTGTTAACAACCAGCACACTCAGGGGAGCGTCATGAGTGTTAACAACCAGCACACTCAGGGGAGCGTCATGAGTGTTAACAACCAGCACACTCAGGGGAGCGTCATGAGTGTTAACAACCAGCACACTCAGGGGAGCATCATGAGTATTAACAACCAGCACACTCAGGGGAGCATCATGAGTATTAACAACCAGCACACTCAGGGGAGCGTCATGAGTGTTAACAACCAGCACACTCAGGGGAGCATCATGAGTATTAACAACCAGCACACTCAGGGGAGCGTCATGAGTATTAACAACCAGCACACTCAGGGGAGCGTCATGAGTGTTAACAACCAGCACACTCAGGGGAGCGTCATGAGTATTAACAACCAGCACACTCAGGGGAGTGCTGGGGGCAGCCTGCAAGTGATGCCACACATTCTGGTGCCAATGTAGCATGTCCACAATGTTCAGCAGAGCAACTCTGTTCCTCTCTCACACTCACACCCTCATACACAGTTTCTTAACTTCACGGGTGAGAACACCTCTTGATGCTGCAGATAGTTCCCTTGGGTGGGCTATAGTACAGAGTTAACCCCAGTATATCAGCATTTAACCCCAGTATATCAGCATTTTCACTGGTACTCACTGGTGGTGATAATCTCCTCAACAGGCCAGAGTGTCGGAGAAGGAGTAGGAGAGGGCTCTGTTCAAGGCAACAAAAGGATTGTTACCACATGCTTCACTTCCAGTGTAGAGTGATGTGACAAGTGAATGGTCAGCTTTCCTTAACTTGGTCCCACCCCACACACAGAATGGCCTTCCCTACCCCACTGCTTCCCCAGTCTATCCCATTCAGTTAATGGCCTTCCCGACCCCACTGCTTTCCCCAGTCTATCCCATACACCGAATGGCCTTCCCTACCCCACTGAGGAGGGTCAATACTGAGGGAGGGTCACGCAATGGGTGGGGTGGTACTGAGGGACGGTCACACAATGGGTGGGGTGGTACTGAGGGAGGGTCACACAATGGGAGGGGTGACACTGAAGTGGGGGTCACACAATGGGAAGGTGGTACTGAGGGGGGTCACACAATGGGTGGGGTGGTACTGAGGGAGTATCACATAGTGAGCGGAGTGGTACTGAAGGAAGATCCCAGGCAGTGATTCAGCTCCTGGCAGAGTTGGAAAGTGGGTAAGGGATCCTGGGAGCTGCACGGCCTGGAAGAAAGTGTGACTGTACCCCTGGGTAAGGGTGGGGCGATGAGGTTCAAGAAAAGGGCAGGGGGCCACACACAGAGACATCAACAGCCTGAGGAGAACTGGGGGAACGTGGTGACTGAGTCACAGAGGGAGCTGGAGTTGGGACCAGGCAATGAGCCACTACCAGTGAGTTGTGTGTTGGCTACCTGCTCGCTTCTCTCTAATGTACTCCACCATGCCTCCGTTTGTGTAAGCTTCAATCCTCTCCTCCGGGTAGTCTATTTCTGCAACTGAGGAACATGAGATTGGGTTTAGTCTCTGTGAAACCAACCCCTGCCCTGCCCGCACCCCAGAATGTCCCAATGTGTCTCACAGACCCAAACAGAGTACATAATATATCACTTCCAGGACCTTGGCCAGTATATCTGACCTCATCCACTCTTCTCCACTGTGTCCCCGTATCAAGTCACTCCCCAGGGTGCCGGAGGAACCACTGACTTCAGCCAGGAATATGCCAACAACTGATATCGAGCAGAGCAATACAGCACAGCGCAGGTGCTTTGTTCCACCACGTTGTGCTAACCTTTTAACCTACTCTAAGATCAATCAATCCCTTCCCCCCACATAGCTGTCCAGTTTTCTAATATCCATGTGCCTCACTAAGAGTTTTTTAAATGCCCTTTACCACCACTCCTGGCAGGAAGTTCCATGAACCTACCACATTCTGTGAAAAAAACCCACCTCTGCCATTCCCCCTATACCTTCCTCCAAACTCCTTAAAATTATGTTCCTCATATTGGCCATTTGTACTGTAGGAAAACGTCTCTGGCTGTCCACTTAATCTATGCCTCTTATCATCTTGTACACCCTCTATCATATCACGTCTCATCCTCCTGCTCTCCAAAGACAGTAGCCCTAGCTCGCTCAACCTATCCTCATAGGACATGCTCTCTAATCCAGGCAGCATTCTTGTAAATCTCCTCTGCACCCTGTCTTTAGATACAACACTGAGTCACTTCATCTGCAGAAATTCTCTGATGACTCAGCGATAGTTAGGTGTATAAAGGGCGGGTGGGAGGATGAATACAGGGCCCTGGTGGAGGACTTTGTCAAATGGTGCAAGCTGAATCATCTGCAGCTCAACATCAGTAAGAGGAGATGGTAATGGACTTCAGGAAGATTAAGCCCGCACTGCTCCCTGTTACTATTGATGGTGAGGATGTGGATGTGGTGAGGACCTACAAGTACCTGGGGTGCACCTGGATGACAGACTTGAGTGGAGCACCAACACAGAGGCTGTGTACGAGAAGGGTCAGAGTCGCCTCTACTTCCTGAGGAGACTGAGTACTTTGGAATATGCAGGACTCTTCTTCACATGTTCTACCAGTCTGTTGTCGCCAGTACAATCATCTATGCAGTGGTGTGCTGGGACAATGGCATCAACGCGGGTGATGCCAGTAGGCTTAATAAACTGATTAGAAAGGCTAGCTGTGTTATAGGAGTCAAACGGGATACATTGGAGGCTGTGGTAGAATAAAGGGCCCTATGGAAAATCCTGGCAATTCTGGACAATGTTTCTCACCCTCTGCATGCCACCTTGGCTGAACAGAAGAGACTAAGACAACTGCGCTATTCCAAAAAGTGCTATATGGGGTCATACCTACCTTCGGCCATGAGGCTCTATACTGAGCTAATCTATTTCCGGGGAAGTGATGACCCCCTCCTGTTAGACTGTTTGAGCTAACTTATTTTTTATTCTTTCTTACTTCTCTTCTATTATTTGTATATCCGTGTTCTTGTAATGCTACTGTGACACTGTAATTTCCTTTGGGGTCAATAAAGTATCTGTCTGTCTCTGCAGCTTCCACACCCTTCCCATAATAAGATGACCAGATTTGAACACAATACTCTGTGTGTGCTCTAACCAGAGTTTTATCGAGCCCTTACATAGCCTCATGGCTCTTGAACTCAGTCACCATATACTTTCTTAACCACCCTATCAACTTGCAAGGCAACTTTGAGGGATCTATGGACATGGACACCAAGATCCTCTGTTCCTCCACACTGCTAAGAATCCTCCCACTAACCTTGTATTCTGCCTTCAAATTTAATTTGCAAAGTGAGTCACTTTACATTTCTCTGGGTTGAACTCCATCTGCCACTTCTCAGCCCAGCTCGATACCCTATTAGCGTTTTACTGCATCCTCTGACAACCTTCTGCGGTATCCACAACTCCAACTTCGGTGCCATCTGCAAACTTCCTAACCCATGCTTCCACTTCCTCATCCAAGTCACCTTTATAAATCACAAAGAGCAGGCAACCCAAAACAGATCCTTGTGGAGCACCTCCAGGCAGAATATGCTCCATCCACAACCATCAGCTGCTTTCAGTGGGCAAGCCAATTCCAGGATCCCAAGCCTTCCACTGTTCTCTGGGATACAGGATTCCAAAGATATGCAAACCTTTGAGAGAGGAACTAAGACTCATTGCAGTTTATGGCAGGGATTTTCCTCATCCTAGGTCCTGTCCCTCCCACCCACCTCCTTAGGACAGACTTTCACAAATCTCTCCAAGAGGCAATTCCCTATCTCAGGAATCAATGCCCTGGATGTGTACTTTACTTCTGGCACAGACACAGGACCTCCCAATAGGGTCCAGTTGCAGCCAATTTCCTTTGCACACACCGAGAACAATCCTTTCCAATCTGCTCACCAACTTCAGCAGGCTAAAGAAATTAGGCATCTCCCCATCACTCCTCACTAATCTTTGCCGATGCACCATTAAAAGCATTCTATCCAGACACATCACAGCTTGGTATGGCAACTGCTCTGCATATAACCACAAGAAACTGCAGAGCTGTGGACACATCTCAGCACATCACGGAAACCAGCCTCCCTCCCCTCCATGGACTCTATCTACACTTTTCACTGCCTTGGTAACGCTGCAGAATCAAAGACCCTCCCACCCTGGACATTCTCTCTCCTCTTCCTCATCGGGCAGAAGATATAAAAGCCTGAAAGCATGTACCACCAGGCTCAAGAACAGCTTCTAGCTTGATGTTATAAGACCACAAATAGTTCTCTAGTGTGATAAGTTGGACTTTGACCTTGTACCTGATTATCTACCTGCACTGTACTTTCTCTGTGGTTTTATTCTGCATTGTTATTGTTTTACCCTGTTCCACCTCAATGCGCTGAAATGAAATGATTTGATCTGCACAAACAGGATGCAAGATCAGCTTTTCACTGTGTCTCGGTACACATGGCCATAAACCAATTCCAATTCCGACCGAGAGCTTGTTCCGATATCATGGACTAGCCAGTTAGATGTTGGTCCTCTACATCTTATGGACCAGACACCCACCTTCCTCTCCTCAACAATATTGACCAATGTCTCCCATTTGCAAAGTACCCTCTTTTCCTGACCAGAATGATTCACCACTCTGGTCTGTCTGACACCTTCCTAACCACTCACTCATCATGTCTCTCAACTCCTCAAACCACAAGACTGTGCAAAGTCTTAGGTATGTATATCTAGGGTGCCTCAGACTGGTGAACAGTCCTGATACAGTATACAACAGCATTTCTATTCATATCCCAGATGTGGAAGTTGGTGCTGTTCCCCCTCCCTCACTGCCTTACAAAAGCTGATAATATGGCATCCTTGGCCCTTCAATGATGCTGGACTGGTGGATCTTCCACACTGTGGACTGTCCCTCCCATTTGTACAACACACTTTTAATATTTCAATAGTCCCATTTAATATCAGGGAATGTATACAATATAAAACCTGGAATTCTTGTTCTCTGCAGAAATATGTAGAAGTTTTTGAGTGTTTAGTTGACAAACTAAATCTCCACAAACTCCTAATGAAATACAGCCACGGTCTTTTTTTTCAGATTATGAGGACACTCAGTCCTTGTTTTTTGTCATTTAGAAATGCATGCATTAAAAAATGATACAATGTTCCTCCAGAATGATATCACAAGAAAACATAGGACAAACCAAGACTAAAACTGACAAAACCACATAATTATAACATATAGTTACAACAGTGCAAAGAAATGCCATAATTTGATAAAGAGCAGACCATGGGCACGGTAAAAAAAAAAGTCTCGAGTCTCGATAGACTCATCATCTCATGCAGGCAGCAGAACCTCCAAGAGCCACCAACTTGCCGATGTAGCACCATTGGAAGCACCTGACTGCAGCGGACTCTGAGTCTGTCCGTAAACTTCGAGCCTCCGACCAGCCCCTCCGACACAGCCTCTCCCAGCACCATCCTCTGCCAAGTGCTTTGACCCCGCCCCGGCCGCCAAGCAACAAGCAAAGTCTTGCCTTCTTTATAGCTGAATCAATATGTTGGTTCCAGGTTAGGTCCTCAGAAACTTGAATTTGCTCACTCTCTCCACTTCTGATCCCTCCATGAGGACTGGTGTGTGCTCCCTCCTCGTGCCCTTTCTGTAGTTCACAGTCAGCTGTTTGGTCTTACAAGGTTGTTGCTGCAACAACACTCAACTAACTGCTATATCTCGCTCTTGTACGCCCTCTCATCTCCATCTGAGATTCTGCCAACAGTGGTTGTATCATCAGCAAATTTATAGATGCTCTTTGAGCTATGCCTAGCCACACAGTCATGGGTGTACAGAGTGTAGAGCAGTGGGCTAAGCACACACCCCTGTGGAGTGCCAATGTTAATTGTCAGCGAGGTGGAGATTTTAATTCCAATCCACACAGATTGTGGTCTTCCAGTTAAGAAGTGGAGGATCCAGTTGCAGAGGGAGGTACAGAGGCCTAGGTTCTGTAGCATTTTGATCAGGACTGCAGGAATGATGGTGGTAAATGCTGAGCTAAAGACAATAAACAGCATCCTGACATAGGTCCAAATGATCCAAAGCTGCATGGACAGCAATTAAGATCGTATCTGCTGTAGATCTATTGTGGCGATAGGCAAACTGCAGTGGATCCAGGTCCTTCCTGAGACAGGTGTTAGTTCTAACCATGACCAACATCTCAAAGTATTTGTGAGATGTACCAGTTAGTGAGTGGTATTGCAGCAACAACCTTACACGTAATGTCAGTGAGACCAAAGAGCTGATTGTGGACTACAGAAAGGGCAACAATTATACCCTGCTCAAGAAGATCAGTGTGAGCTGCCTCAAATGACTATTGTCCAGATAATGACTGAGGCAGCTCACACCGATCTTGGGCAAGATATAACTGTTGCCCTTTTCAAGCAGGTGGGAACTTCCAATTGTAGCAGTGAGAGATTGAAAATGTCTTTGAATACTCCTGCCAGTTGGTTGGCACAGCTTTTCAGGGGCCACTCTCTTTAACATCACCTAATTAACTCAGATATTTATTACAGTACTATAAATGTTTGTATGTAACGTGTGACAAAAAAGTGCTCCGTTGCTGACTGAGTTGAAAACTTGGAAACAACAGGTGATATGGCAGAGTTTATCACTGTAAATCAGCGAGTTGTTTTGTTATGTTTCCCCTCTCACTGTGAAAGGGTGGCACCTCTCCGACCCTTTATTAGGGCGAGACAGAGCCTGGGGTATGTCGAATCATTCGTTGGGTGAATGATTACTTTTTGTTGTACTGTAGGTCAGGGTCTTTCTTGGGGGCTTTGCTATTGCTGGCTTGGTGGGTGGAGGGTGCTGATGCTTTTTGCTGAAGTAAGTGGGGGAGGGGAGGGTCGATGCTTTGCTGCTGCTTGTGCGTGGGAGGGGGAGTCAGGGGCTTTGGAGTTCTAACATTTTTACTGTCACTCATTCGTTGGGGCACTCTTCTGTTTTGTAGAGCGCATTCTGACTGGCTGCATCACCGTCTGATATGGGGGTGGGGGGGGCTACTGAACAAGATCAAAAAGGTGCAGAAACTTGTCAAATTAGTCAGCTCTATCATGGGTACCAGCCTCCATAGTATCCAAGACACCTTCAAGGAGCGGTGCCTTGGGAAGGCGACGTCCATCATTAAGGATCCCCACCACCCAGGATGTGCCCTCGTCACACTGTTACTGTCAGGAAGGAGGCACAGATCCCTGAAGGCACACACTCAGCGATTCAGGAACAGCTTCTTCCCCTCTGCCATCCGATTTCTGAATGGACATTGAACCCATGAACACCACCTCACCACTTTCTATTTCTGTTTTTTTGCACTACTTATTTTAACTTAACTATTTAACAGACACATATATATATATACTTAATGTAGCTGTCTTTTTTCTCTATATTTATTTATCATGTATTTCATTGTACTACTGCCATAAAGTTAACAAATTTCACGACATATGCCTGTGAAATTAAACCCGATTCTGATTCTGTCATCGGGCTCTAGAGAATTAAAAGGAGTAGGAAACGGGGTCCCAGTGAGTTTAAAGAGAGCAGGAAACAGGGTTTAAAGGGAAGGGGGAAACGGGGTCCCAGTGAGTTTAAAGAGAGCAGGAAACAGGGTATAAAGGGAAGGGGGAAACGGGGTCCCAGTGAGTTTAAAGAGGACAGGAAACAGGGTTTAAAGGGAAGTAGGATACGGGGACCTGGTGAGTTTAAAGAGATCAGGAAACTAGGCTTAAAGGGAAGTAGGAAACAGGGTCCTGGTGAGTTTAAAGAGAGCAGGAAACAGGGTTTAAAGGGAAGTAGGAAATGGGGTCCTGGTGAGTTGAAAGAGGACAGGAAACAGGGTTTAAAGGGAAGGGGAAAATGGGGTCCTGGTGAGTTTAAAGAGACCAGGAAACAGGGTTTAAAGGGAAGTAGGAAACAGGGTCCTGGTGTGTTTAAAGAGAGCAGGAAACAGGGTTTAAAGGGAAATGGGAAACGTGGTCCTGGTGAGTTTAAAGGGAAATGGGAAACATCAGCTGATGATCAAGATGCTGAAACATTTCGATTTCCAAACAAATGGACAGCAGGTTAAGGGAGCCCCGCAGTTAGTGGAAGTGAACTGTGCTGGTGCCATTGGGCTACACACAGGATGCTCCTCAAAGATGCAGGTGAGTTTAATACAGTTGGTTTAAGGTCAGCATTACTGAGTCCATAGATTTCTATTCAATCAGTCAAATTCAAGTTCCTGGCTGTGGCAGGATTCAAGCCATAGGTCTCTGACTGCTGGCTTAACATCTATATTTGTGGAACAGACTTGATGGGCCAAATGGCCAAATTCTACTCCTATGTCTTATGGGAGTATTCAAAGGCAACTTCAATCTCTCACTGCTGCAGTCGAAGGCTCCTACTTGCTTCAAAAGGGCAACAATCATACCAGTGCCCAAGAGCAGGGTGAGCTTTCGTAACAACTATCATTCAGTTACATTCACATCCACTGTGATAAAGTGCCTTGAGACATTGGTCACAGGCCAAGTCAACTCTTGCCCAAGCAAGGACATGGACTTGCTGCAAGTCTACAGTGGATGCAATCTCACTGGCTCTCCACTTGGCCTTGGATCACGTGGACAACAGCAATACCTACATCAGGCTACTATGGATTGATTACAGCTCAGTGTTCAACACCATCATACCCTCTGCATCTGGATTCTTGATTTCCTCACCGGGAGACCACAGTCAGTGCGGATCGGAAATAACATCTCCTCCTTGCTGTCAATCAACACTGGCAAGGATGTGCGCTTAGCCCACTGCTCTACTCTCTCTCATATTACAAGGCACTGCTCAGAAGCCACCTATAAATTTGCTGATGAGTGTTGGCAGAATTTCAGATGGTGGTGAGGAGACGTACAGCTGGTTGAGAGCTGTTGCAAGAACAACCTGGCACTCATTGTCAGTAAGAACAAGGAACTGATTGTGGACTTCAGGAAGGAGAAGTGGAGGGAACACACACCAGTTCTTATTAAGGCCTCAGAAGTGGAAAGGGTGAGCAGTTTCAGGTTCCTGGATGTCAACATCTCTGGGGATCTGTCTTGGGCAATTACAAAGAAGGCATGACAGCGGCTATATTTCATTAGGAGATTGAGAGGTCTTGCTATGTCACCAAAATCTCTCACAAATTTCTCCAACTGTACGTGAAGATCATTCTAACTGGTTGCATTATCATCTGGTACAGAGGGGTCGCTGAACAGGACTGGAAAAGTTGCAGAAAGCTGTACACTCAGCCAACACCATCACAGGCACTAGCCTCCCAGCATCGAGGACACTTTAAAGAGGCAATGCCTCAAAAAGGCAGCATCCATCATTAAGGACTGCCCCCACCCCCCATCAGCCAGAACATGTGCTCTTCTCATTGCTAACTCCAAGGGAGTGATACACTCAGTATTTCTGGAACAGCTTCTCCTCCTCGACATCCGATTTCAGAATGGACATCAAACCCTTGAACACTTCCTCACTAATTTTTTTACTCTCTTTTTGCATTACTTACTTAATTAACTTTATATATATTTCTTACTGTAATTTATAGTTTTAAAAATGATCAGAAACCATAGAAACTACAGCACAGAAACAGGCCTTTTGGCCCTTCTTGGCTGTGCTGAACCATTTTCTGCCTAGTCCCACTGACCTGCACACGGACCATATCCCCCCATACACCTCCCATCCATGTATCTGTCCAATTTATTCTTAAATGTTAAAAAAGAACCCGCATTTACCACCTCATCTGGCAGCTCATTCCATACTCCCATCACTCTCCATGTGAAGAAGCCTCCCCTAATGTTCCCTTTAAACTTTTCCCCCCTCACCCTTAACCCATGTCCTCTGGTTTTTTTTCTCCCCTTGACTCAGTGGAAAAAGCCTGCTTGCATTCACTCTGTCTATACCCATCATAATTTTATATACCTCTATCAAATCTCCCCTCATTCTTCTACGTTCCAGGGAATAAAGTCCTAACCTATTCAACCTTTCTCTGTAACTGAGTTTCTCAAGTCCTGGCAACATCCTTGTAAACCTTCTCTGCACTCTTTCAACCTTATTTATATCCTTCCTGTAATTTGGTGACCAAAACTGAACACAGTACTCCAGATTCGGCCTCACCAATGCCTTATACAACCTCATCATAACATTCCAGCTCTTATACTCAATACTTCGATTAATAAAGGCCAATGTACCAAAAGCTCTCTTTACGACCCTATGTACCTGTGACGCCACTTTTAGGTGCTACCACAATATGTACTTTATGCAATGCTGCCCCAAAACAACAAATTTCACGACATATACCAGATTAAACCTGATTCTCGTCTTATGTACTTCACCTACCCTGCAACATCTCAGAAGGTTCAAAGATTCCACTTTGATTGGTCAAATAGGATTGTCCACTTATTGGCCTGTGTCTGGTCCACCTACCCACACCCACAGGTACCTGTTCCTGCTTACTGTTGGACGCCGGGATCCTCTGAATATTGTTAATGAGAAATCATCTGACTCCCTTCTCTCCTGCCTCGCCTATACAATTATATCTAGGTTTGCATGGTGTAGGGTTTTGGAAGACCCCTGGGGGCCCTCCGTCTGGAGCTGCCTGGGTTGGAGGCCTATTCCTCCAGGTGTCTCCACACTCCCTTGTTGATGTCTGAAACCTCTGTCCCTCTCCATTTATCATAGAAATCTGTACCTGTACAGAGAGAGTACCAACCATTTAGTCATAGTCAGAGAGATGGACAGCACAGAAACAGGCCCTTTGACCATCTGGTCAGTGCTCAACAATATAAACTGCCTAGACCCATTGACCTGTACCCAGACTATAGCCCTCTAAACCTACCATCCATGTACCCATCCAAACTTCTCTTAGTCATAATCGTTGAAATCGAGCTCACATGCACCACTTGTGCGGGCAGCTCACTCCATACTCTCAACACCCTCTGAGTGAAAAGGTTTCCCCTCATGTTCCCCTTAAACTTTTCACCTTTCACCTTTAACCATGGCCTCTAGTTGTCATCCCACCCAACCTCAGTGGAAAAGCCTGCTTGCATTTAACCTATCTATATACCTCAATTTTGGATACCCTATCAAATCTCCCTTCAATCTTCTACGTTCCAAGGAATAAAGTCCTAACCTATTCAATATTTCCTTATAACTTAGGTCCTCCCATCCCAGCAACAGCCTTGTAAATTTTCTCTGTATTCTTTCAAAATTATTTACATCTTTCTTATAGGTAGGTGACCAAAACTGCACACAATTGTCCAAATTAGTAGCGGACCACACGACCCAATTTACATTGGTGGTGCGCAAGTGGAACAGGTCAAAAGCTTTAAGTTCCTTGGGGTCAATATCACAAGTGACCTGACTTGGTCCAACCAAGCAGAGTCCGCTGCCAAGAAGGCCCACCAGCGCCTTTACTTCCTGAGAAAACTAAAGAAATTTGGCCTGTCCCCTAAAACCCTCACTAATTTTTATAGATGCACCGTAGAAAGCATTCTTTTAGGGTGCATCACAACCTGGTATGGAAGTTGTCCTGTCCAAGACTGGAAGAAGCTGCAGAAGATCGTGAACACAGCGCAGCACATCACACAAACCAATCTTCCGTCCTTGGACTCACTTTACACCGCACGCTGTCGGAGCAGTGCTACCAGGATAATCAAGGACATGACCCACCCAGCCAACACACTTTTCGTCCCTCTTCCCTCCGGGAGAAGGCTCAGGATCTTGAAGACTCATACGGTCAGATTTGGGAACAGCTTCTTTCCAACTGTGATAAGACTGCTGAACGGATCCTGACCCGACTCTGGGCCGTTCCCTCCAAATATCCGGACCTGCATCTCAGTTTTTTTGTACTACCTTACTTTCCATTTTTCTAATTTTTCTATTTATGATTTATAATTTAAATTTTTAATACTTACTATCCATTTGTAATCCAGGGAGCAGGAAGCGCAGAATCAAATATCGCTATGATGATTTACGTTCTAGTATCAATTGTTTGGCGACAATGAAGTATAAGGTATAAGTATATATTAGGCACACCAATGTCTTATACAAATTCAACATAACATCTCATGTCCTGTACTCAAGTACTTTGATTTATGAAGGCCAAAGAGGCAAAAGCTTTCTTTGTGGCCTTATCTACCTGTGACACCACTTTCAATGAATTATGGACTTGTACTCCCAGATCCCTTTGTTCTACCACACCCCTCAGAGCTCTACCATTCACTGTCTAAGACCTACCCTGGTTGGTCCTTCCGAAGTGCAACACCTCAGACTTGTCTGCATTAAGTTCCATCTGTGATTTTTCAGCCCATTTTTCCAGCTGGTCCAGATCCTGCTGCAAGCTCAGGTAGTCTTCCTCGATGACCACTGCACCCCCAATCTTGGTGTCATCTGCAAATTTGCTGATCCAGTTAACCACATTATCATCCAGACCATTGATACAGATGGCAAACAACAATGGACCCAACACTCCACTAGTCACAGGCCTCCAGTCAGAGACACAAACATCTACTACCACTCTCTGGCTTTTCCCACAAAGCCAATGTCTAATCCAATTTATGACCTCATCTTGAATGCCAAGCGAATGAACTTTCTTGACCAACCACCCATGCAGGTACTTGTCAAGTACTGTAACAAAGACAAAATTCACTGCCTCGCCTTCATCAACTTTCCTGTAACTTTCTCGAAAAACTCTTGAAGTTAGGTTAGACATGACCTACCATGCACAAAGCCATGCAGACTAACCCAACAGTCCCTGTATATCTAAACATTCATATATCTGGTCCCTTAGGATATCTTCCCATAACTCTCCCACTGCTGATGTCAGACACACTGGTGTATAATTTTCTGATTTATTTTTGGAGCCTTTCTTAAACTGTGGAACAACATGGCTATCCTCCAGACCTCTGGTACCTCTCCTGTCACCAAGGATGATCTAAATATCTCTGTTAGGGCCCCTGTAATTTCTGCACTTGCCTCCTGCAGGTTCTGAGGAAACACCTTGTCTGGTTTTGGGGATTTATCCACCCTAATTTGCCTCAAGACAGCAAAACACTACTTCCTCTGTAATCTGTACGGGGTCCATGACCTTGCTGCTGCTTTGCCTCACTTCAACATACTGTGTCCCTCTCCTGAGTAAATACAGATGCAAAGAATGCATTTAAGATCTCCCCCATCTCTTTTGGCTCCATGCATGGATTACCATTCTGGTCTTCCAGAGGACCAATTTTGTACCTTGCAATCCTTTGGCTCTTAACATATCTGTAGAAGTCCTTAGGGTTCTCCTTCACCTTGTTTGCTGGAACAACTTCATGCCTTCCTTTAACCCTCCTGATTTCTTCTTTAAGTGTTCTCTTGCCTATATCTGCTATGCACTTACCTCCCTTTTCCCCTTAACCAGGGCCTCAATATCTCTTGAAAATAAGGTTCCCTAAGCCTGTTACCTTTACTTTTCATTCTGACAAGCACATGGAAGTTTTGTACTGTCAAAATTGCATTTACCATATACACCGTTGCCAGAAAACAGCCTGTCCCAATCCACACTTGCCAGACCTTTTCTGATAACGTCAAAATTGGCCTTTCTGCAATTTAGAATCTCAACCTGAAGACCAAACCTATCGTCTTCCATACTTACTTTGAAACTAATGGCACTATGATCAGTAGATGCAAAGTGTTCCCCTACACAAGCTTCTGTCACCTGCCCTATTGCATTCCCTAAAAGCAGATCAAGTATGGCACTCTCTCTCATTGGGACTTCTACATACTCATTAATGAAACTTTCCTGAACACATTTGACAAACTCTATCCCATTTAGTCCTCTTACAGTATGGGATCCCAGTCAATATCAGTCAGTCAGTGGGTGCTGTCCTGAATCCGGGGTTGGCGGCTAATCACCTCCATCTTCTTCGATCTTGTGACAGCACTGAGTACAGCCTCTCCTCCAGTTTGTTCTCACTGGCCGCCTTGGCACCGCCCGCCGCCAGCCCGCCGAACTCGAGCCCGAGGCCGCATCGACTTCCAGCCGCGGCCGCTTCTTTGAGCTTGGCCCTTCCTTAGGCGGAGGCCTTGGGCAGGTCCAGGCACATGGTGCAGCACCCAAGTTCATCATGTCTCTTCTAACTAGGTGCATAGCGTACGATTCGTAGATTCGTGGTGAGGCTTTAATCTCTTCCACGGAAGATGGCCGTTGGCTCACAGGGAGCTCATCCGCCCTTTGTCAGGTCTTGTTTTTTTCAGTCCTGCTGGGTGTCCTCACCAGACTAAGTCCGGTGGGGAGCCGGCCCAAGTCTTCGACCATTCGATCTCTGATTGGTTGCGTGGTGAACTTTATGTGTTGTGGTTTGGAATTTTGCCCGCATTGGCTTATAAATAGAATTGAGGTCTACATGGCTCTGCAGAATTGTTTATGGAAAACCATCCTTCTGGGAATTTTCTTGCATGTGGGGTGTTTGCTGGTGCCATGACTTTCACTGATGCCCAGTTGAATTTGTGCCCCTCTTGATCTCCATGGCTAGAGACGAGGGAGAGTTGGTCAGGCTGCTGCACAGCCACTTGATGCTCAAGAATCCCTGTGGACCGTTGACTTCCAGTTTGTCCGATGTAGTATTTGCTGCAGTCCCCGCATTGGATTTTGTAGACATCGCTCTTGAAAATAGCTCAGTTAGTTCTGTCATTTAGGACAGAGTTGAGGAGGAACTTCTCCCAGAGAGTTGTGGAGGTGTGGAACGTGCTGCCTCAGAAGGCAGTGGAGGCCAATTCTCTGGATGCTTTCAAGAAGGAGCTAGATAGGTATCTTATGGATAGGGGAATCAAGGGTTATGGGGACAAGGCAGGAACCGGGTATTGATAGTAGATGATCAGCCATGATCTCAGAATGGTGGTGCAGGCTCGAAGGGCCGAATGGTCTACTTCTGCACCTATTGTCTATTGTTCTTTTGGTCTGCAAAGTACGCTCCTCAACTTTGCTGTTGACTTATGTCTGGCCAAAATTCTACATTCTTGGAGCAGTTGGGCTGTCATTTCTGAGATATTTCAAATGGATGGAAGGACAACCCATTTGGTTGCTTTACCACAACTTAAGAGGCTCGCCACACAACCAGTCAGCAACAGGTCTTCCTCCCTACGTCACAGTTGAAGTTCTGTAATGATGCCCAATCAATGATAAGTACATAAAGGCCAAGCAACGGGAGGACATTGAGCAGCGGAGGATGAGACGTGACCTAATAGAGGTGTATAAGATGATGAGAGGCATTGATTGTGTGGATAATCAGAGGCTTTTTTCCCAGGGCTGAAATGGCTAGCATGAGAGGGCACAGTTTTAAGGTGCTTGGAAGTAGGTACAGAGGAGATGTCATGGGTAAGTTTTTCTTTTTACGCAGAGAGTGGTGAGTGCGTGGAATGGGTTGCTGGTGGAGGAGGATACAATAGGGTCTTTTAAGAGACTCCTGGATAGGTACATGAAGCTTAGAAAAATAGAAGGCTATGGGTAACCCTGGGTAATTTCTAAAGTACGTACATGTTCGGCACAACATTGTGGACAAAGGGCCTGTACTGTGCTGTAAGTTTTCTATGTTTCTATGACACCACAATATCAGCTCACTGATGATGTCTCCTAGTAAGGTGACAAAATGTTTGCAAGCAAATTGCCAAGGTCAGAGAACAACTCAACCCGAGCTACACATTTCACAAATTATTTCCAACCTTCTGTTTCTTGCAACAGTCTGCGGCCTCTTTGCAAATTTGCTCCTCCAAGTCCCACGGACTGCTGGGAGGTCCCATTGACATTGCCATACCTTTCTTATTCCTCAGTTCAATCCAGTCTGTCCTGATGGAGCATTGCCATGACATTTTCCCTGACTAGTGACGCCTGCTCTCTTCCTTCAATCACTCCAGCTCAGCCATCTCCATAGCAACGGAATCCCGGAATACTGAGCCCCAGTCCTGCCTCTCCTGCAACCAAGTCTCACTAATGACTACAATATCATAATTCCATGTGTTGATCCATGCCCTGAGCTCATTTGCCTTTCGTACATTGAAGTATGCATTGGTTCTATGCAGTTCAGAACATTAAGGGTGTCCCCCCGCTTTACGAAAGTTCACTTTACACCACTTCGCTTTTACGAAAGACCTACATTAATACAGTACCTGTTTTTGCTAACCGAAAGAAATCCAAAGAGGATTTTTGCTTTTATGAAAAAATGCGCCCGCTTTAAACTTGTGCTTACCCTGAAAAAGACTACGGTGACCGTGAAGCCTTGCACGGGCAGGTGCGTGCGCATGCATGTATGTGCCAATTTTTTTCTACAAATCGGTTTTGGCTAAATCTTCCTGATTCTCATAAGTGAAACTACACTGTACGTACATAGACAACATGCTGGAGGAACTCAGCAGGTCTAGCAGTATCCGTGGAAACGATCAGTCGATGTTTCGGGCCGGAACCCTTCATCAGGACTGAAGAGGGAAGGGGTAGAGGCCCTATAAAGAAGATGGGGGAAAGGTGGAAAGGAGAAGGCTGGTAGGTTCCAGGTGAGAAACCAGTAAGGGGAAAGATAAAGGGGTGGGGGAGGGGAAGCAGGGAGGGGATAGGCAGGAAAGGTGAAGAAGGAATAGGGGAAAACACCGGGTTGTAGAAGGAGGCGGAACCATGAGGGAGGTGATAGGCAGCTGGGGGAGGGGGCAGAGTGAAATAGGGATAGGGGAAGGGAGGGGGAGGGAATTACCAGAAGTTGGAGAATTCTATGTTCATACCGAGGGGCTGGAGACTACCTAGACGGTATATGAGGTGTTGCTCCTCCAACCTGAGTTTAGCCTCATCATGGCAGTAGAGGAGGCCATATATGGACATATCCGAATGGGAATAGGAAGCAGAGTTGAACTGGGTGGCTACTGGGAGATCCTGTCTGCTGTGGCAGACGGAGCGGAGGTGCTCGACGAAGCGGTCCCCCAATCTGACCGGCTGAGTTCCTCCAGCGTGCTGTGAGTGTTGCTTTGACCCCAGCATCTGCAGAGTATTTTGTGCCATAGTCATCTATATATAAATACCACAGGAATTAACCTACCAGCCTTTTCCTTCCCACCCTCCCCCCACCTTCTTTATCGGGCCTCTGCCTCTTCCCTCTTCAGTTTTGACAAAAGGTTCCAGCCCGAAATGTCAACTCATCGTTTCCACAGATACTGCCCGACCTATGAGTTCCTCCAGCGTGTTGTGAGTGTTACTTTAACCCCAGCATCTGCAGATTATTTTGTGTTTACTGTACATACATTATTTCTACTTTATATAGGCTGTGTATTTATCATATCATTCCTGCTTTTATTATATGTTTCTGTTATTTTCGGCTTTATGTGCTATTTGGTAAGATTTGGTAGGTTATTTTTTGGGTCTGGGAACACTCAGAAATTTTTCCCATATAAATTAATGGTTATTGCTTCTTCGCTTTACGCCATTTCGGCTTATGAACCGTTTCATAGGAACGCTCTACCTTCGGATAGCGGGGGAATCCTGTAGTCGCACCATGCCCAACCTACACATCCCTGACTTTGTTTGAGGTCTTAACAACATTTGTCTCCTCAATCTCACCACGATCTGTTCTGGCATTCTGGTTCCCATCCCCTGCAAGTCTAGTACAATGCTTCCACCTCCTCGCGTGCAGCACTACACAAACAGTCTCATATGTGTGGGTCCCTCCTTCTTTGGAAGAGAGCCCAATGATCCAGAAATCTGATGCCCTTCCTCCTACACCAACTCCTCAGCCACGTATTAAACTGTATAATCTTCCTAGTTCTGGCCTCACTGGCACACCGCATGGGTAGCAATCCTGAGATCATAACCCTGGAGGTCCTGTCCTTTAACTCAGCACCTAACTCCCTGAACTCACTTTGCAGAACCTCATCACTCTTCCTACCCATCTACATGGACCACGACCCGAGTGCTCGCCCTCCCACACAGGAATGCTGAGGACTTCATTCGAGATAGCCCCGACCTTCGCATTTGGGAGGCAACATAATATCCAGGAAACTTGTTCCCGTCCACAGAACCACCTTACTGTTCCCCTAACTAATGAATCCCCTCTCACCACAGCTCACCTCTTCTTCCCCACTTCCCTCTGAGTGACAGAGTCAAACTCAGCGCCAGAGACCCGACCGTCATGACTTTTGTCTGCTTGGTCTTCACACCGCCCCCCCCCCCACCATTGTTGAGGAGAATGTTTAACCCCGTTGTTTAGGAGAATGTTTAACCCCATTGTTTAACCCTTTTGTTGAGAATGTTGAACCCCGTTGTTGAGGGGGATGGCCACAGGGACACACTGCACTGGCTGTTTAACCCCGTTGTTGAGGAGGATGTTTAACCCCATTGTTGAGGAGAATGTTTAACTCTTAACCCTGTTGTTGAGGAGAATGTTTAACCCCATTGTTGAGGGGGATGTTTAACCCCGTTGTTGAGGGGGATGTTTAACCCCGTTGTTGAGGGGGATGTTTAACCCCGTTGTTGAGGGGGATGTTTAACCCCGTTGTTGAAGGGGATGTTTAACCCCGTTGTTGAGGGGGATGTTTAACCCCGTTGTTGAAGGGGATGTTTAACCCCGTTGTTGAAGGGGATGTTTAACCCCATTGTTGAGGGGGATGTTGAACCCCGTTGTTGAGGGGGATGGCCACAGGGACACACTGCACTGGCTGTTTAACCCCGTTGTTGAGGAGGATGTTTAACCCTGTTGTTGAGGAGAATGTTTAACCCCATTGTTGAGGAGAATGTTTAACTCTTAACCCTGTTGTTGAGGAGAATGTTTAACCCCATTGTTGAAGGGGATGTTTAACCCCATTGTTGAGGAGAATGTTTAACCCTGTTGTTGAGGAGGATGGCCACAGGGGCACACTGCACTGGCTGATTAACCCCAATGTTTAACCCTGTTGTTGAGGAGAATGTTTAACCCTGTTCGTTCAGGAGAATGTTTAGACCATAAGACCATAAGACCATAAGACAAAGGAGCAGAAGTAGGCCATTCAGCCCATCGAGTCTGCTCCGCCATTTTATCATGAGCTGATCCATTCTCCTATTTAGTCCCACTCCCCTGCCTTCTCACCATAACCTTTGATGCCCTGGCTACTCAGATACCTATCAATCTCTGCCTTAAATACACCCAATGACTTGGCCTCCACTGCCGCCTGTGGCAACAAATTTCATAGATTCACCACCCTTTGACTAAAAAACTGTCTTCGCATTTCTGTTCTGAATGGGCGCCCTTCAATCCTTAAGTCATGTCCTCTCGTACTAGACTCCCCCATCATGGGAAACAACTTTGCCACATCCACTCTGTCCATGCCTTTTAACATTCGAAATGTTTCTATGAGGTCTCCCCTCATTCTTCTAAACTCCAAGGAATACAGTCCAAGAGCGGACAAACGTTCCTCATATGTTAACCCTCTCATTCCCGGAATCATTCTAGTGAATCTTCTCTGTACCCTCTCCAATGTCAGCACATCCTTTCTTAAATAAGGAGACCAAAACTGCCCACAGTACTCCAAGTGAGGTCTCACCAACGCCTTATAGAGCCTCAACATCACATCCCTGCTCCTATACTCTATTCCTCTAGAAATGAATGCCAACGTTGCATTCGCCTTCTTCACTACCGACTCAACCTGGAGGTTAACTTTAAGGGTATCCTGTACGAGGACTCCCAAGTCCAGATGCATCTCAGAACTTTGAATTCTTTCCCCATTTAAATAATAGTCTGCCCGTTTATTTTTTCTGCCAAAGTGTATAACCATACACTTTCCAACATTGTACTTCATTTGCCACTTCTCTGCCCATTCTTCCAATCTATCCAAGTCTCTCTGCAGACTCTCCGTTTCCTCAGCATTACTGGGCCCTCCACCTATCTTCGTATTGTCAGCAAACTTAGCCACAAAGCCATCTATTCCATAATCCAAATCGTTGATGTACAATGTAAAAAGAAGCGGCCCCAACACGGACCCCTGTGGAACACCACTGGTAACCGGCAGCCATTCAGAATAGGATCCCTTTATTCCCACTCTCTGTTTCCTGCCAATCAACCAACACTCTATCCACATATGTAACTTTCTCGTAATTCCATGGGCTCTTATCTTGTTAAGTAGCCTCATGTGTGGCACCTTGTCAAAGGTCTTCTGAAAATCCAAATATACAACATCCACTGCATCTCCCTTGTCTAGCCTACTTGTAATTTCCTCAAAAAATTGTATTAGGTTTGTCAGGCAGGATTTTCCTTTAAGGAACCCATGCTGAGTTCTGCCTATCTTGTCATATGCCTCCAGGTACTCTGTAACCTCATCCTTGACAATTGACTCCAACCACCGATGTCAAGCTAACAGGTCTATAATTTCCTTTTTGCTTCCTTGCCCCCTTCTTAAATAGTGGAGTGACATTTGCAATCTTCCGGTCTTCCGGAACCATGCCAGAATCTATCGACTTTTGAAAGATCATCGCTAATGCCTCTGCAATCTCCACAGCTACTTATTTCAGAACACGAGGGTGCATTCCCTCTGGTCCAGGAGATTTATCTACCTTTAGCCTATTCAGCTTCCTGAGTACTTTCTCTGTCGTAATTTTGACTGCGCACACTTCTCTTCCCTGCCACCCTTGAGTGTCCGGTGTACTGCTGATGTCTTCCTCAGTGAAGACTGATGCAAAATACTCATTCAGTTCTTCTGCCATCTCCTTATCTCCCATTACAATTTCTCCAGCATCATTTTCTATCGGTCCTATATCTACTCTCACCTGTTTTTTACTCTTTATATACTTGAAAAAGCTTTTAGTATCCTCTTTGATATTATTTGCTAGCTTCCTTTCATAGTTAATCTTTTCTCTCTTAATTACCTTCTTGGTTTCCTTTTGTAAGGTTTTAAAAACCTCCCAATCCTCTGTCTTCCCAATAATTTTTGCTTCCTTGTATGCCCTCTCCTTTGCTTTAACTTTGGCTTTGACTTCTCTTGTCAACCACAGTTGCATTCTTTTTCCACTTGAAAATTTCTTCTTTTTTGGAATATAGCTGTCTTGCACATTCCTCATTTCTCACATAAACTCCAGCCACTGCTGCTCTGCTGTCTTTCCCGCCAGTGTCCCTTTCCAGTCAACTTTGGCCAGTTCCTCTCTTATGCCACTGTAATTTCCTTTACTCCACTGAAATACCATTGTTGAGGAGAATGGCTACAGGGGCACTGGCTGTTCAGCCCCAATGTTTAACCCCGTTGTTGAGGAGAATGGCCACAGGGGCACACTGCACTGGCTGTTTAACCCTTTCCCCCTCCTGACTGTTACCCAGCTTCCTGTGTCCTGCACGTTGGGTGTAACTACCTGTCTATATATCCTGTCAGCCCCTCAGCCTCCTGAATAATCTGGAGTTCATCCAGTTCCAGTTCCAACTCCTTAAAACGGATTGTTAGAAGCTGCAGCTGGATGCACTTCTTGCAGGTGTAGTCATCAGGGATGCTGGATGTCTCCCTGCCTTCCCACATCCTGCAAGAGGAACATTCAACTACCATGCCTTGAATCCTTCCTGCTCTAACTGTGTAAATATAAAGAAAGAAAGACAATAAACTGGAAGGGGGGGGGGAATCTACCTACAGCTTTTTTGCCTTCTTTCAAGCCTCTCCATGCTGATGCCTCAAAAAGTTAAAGCCTCGAATAACCAGTCTAACACTGTCCACTGTTCTTGCCAAGCAATCCTGATTGCTGATTGGCCACTATTCAAAAACCAAAGCGCCGCGAATCGATGCCTTATGTATTCAATTGTCAAATCTGAGGGGGTTACGTCTTCCCATGCTTCTGATCAGTGATTGGCCTGTTCCCAGTATAACCTCTCTAATCTTCTCCCTAATCAGATAAGAAAGATGCCCAGTCACCGGACCTGATTGCTTGGGGTCTCCGAATGTCTCGTAAGACGCGCCCCACTCCCTTGTTTGTAGAGCTGATCTGAGAAGTAGGAGAGGAGGAGAATGCGATGAGATGTAGGAGACCTCTGTCAGCAGGGTACAGTCCTCGGTAGCAGCCCCCTTGGCTGAGGTGACTCCTGACAGCCCACTCCGGGGAGTGGTAAAGGAGACCACGGCACAGTTTCGGACTGAGATGTCCCGGTTGTTATTAGCGAGTGCGGCCACTCTGCACAATAAAGCTGTCAGGGAGTTGGATCCCCTGAGGGGACAGACAAAGAAGAGGGCTGCAAGTGAATGGAATGCCGTGAGAAGGGAAGCGGCCAGTATTGTCTGTTATGACCGTGGTGAAGAGGGACACGTCAGGCAGGGGTGTGGAGGACGCGAAAACTCTCGGAGAGTGAGCAGTGAGACCCAGTGAGGAAACAGCCCGGAGTCTCGGGGGGGGGGGGGGACGCGTTCCCAGCAATATATCGAGGGACACCCTAAAGCAAAAAACACTATTACTGAAGGCTTAGTGGGGCCAAGCTCCAGTGTGTCTCCACGGATGGAGGGTATTTATGTTAGATCTATACCTGCCACCGGCTCTCAGGTTACTCTGCTGTTCTGTTCGTTTTACAACCAGTATTTGATGCATTTACTATTGACGCCACTCAGTGCAGTAGAGATCTGGGGTCTTTTGTTTGTCGGGATATGAAGAGAGAAGACGTTGGGGAAAATTGGTCAGAGGATCGTATCCGGTGGGAGACCCGTTTGTCCGAGATGGATTGCGGGTGATGTTCGGAGGGTGGTGTGGGTGTTCACGTTGACCGAGGGCCCAGCGGGCGAGTGACAGAGAAGGTCAAGGTGAGCTCCAGCTTGTGCACATTTGACTGTTTAATTAAAATGGGCCCTTTTTGTCTTTTCTTTCTTTTCTTTACTAACCCTTCAGTTAAAACTCATAAATATAATTCCTTTAATCGTATGCAGTGTGCTGTCTGTTATTTCTTGGCACTGAGTTTATCCACACAAACCGGGGTTTGTGGTGGGAAAGCCGTCTCAACCTCACAGGTTTGGCGGGACTGGAGTGTGTATTCCCCAGACTTGCGCAGCCAAGGAAATCAGTGGGGTTTCATAGCCCATGTTAACTCTTAAGAGGCTCTACCAATCGAGTTTGTTTCCTACTAGTTCACTCTAACTGCTGCTTCCTAAATCTCTCTCGATCCCCGGGTCGATCTCAGCAACATTGTAGACATGTCACATTTTTAGTGCCCTCTCCCACGGGAAATGTACAATGTCTTTCCACTCTATCTATCTATCACCCTCATGATCCTCTGTCTGTCAGGTTACCCATCATCACCTGCTTTCCAGGGAATAAACTGCAAGGAGAAGGAGAATCCCAAAGGATTCTACAGATACCTTACCGGGAGGGACAAAACTGGTCACCCGGAAGATCAGAATGGTAATCTATGCGTGAACCCAAAAGAGATAGGGGAGATCTTAAATAGATTTTTTAAAAATCTGTATTTACTCGGGAGACAGACAGTGAGGTCGTGGACCATTTACCGATTACAGAAGAGGTATTTGCTATCTTAGGGCAAATTAGAGTAGACAAATCCCTAGGGTGTTCCCTCAGACCCTGCGGCAGGCAGGTGCAGAGATTGTCGGGGCCCTAGTGAAGGATTTGATGATAGCTAATGTTGTTGTGCTGTTTAAGGAAGGCTTCAGTATTAACCCAGAAAATTATCGGCCACTGAGCCTGACATCAGTAGTGGGAAAGTTATTGGAGGGTATTCTAAGGGACTGGCTTATAAGTATTTGGATAGATATTAACTGATTAGGGATAGTCAGTATGAATTTGTGCATGGTAGGACATGACTAGCCAGACTCATAGTTTTTCAAAGAAATTACTAGGAAAGTTGATGAAGGCAAGGCAGCGAATGTTTTCCAAATGAACTTTAGTAAAGGCATTTGATGCATGGGAGGTTGGTCAAGATGGTTCATTTGCTTGGCATTCAAGTTGTGATAGTAAATTGGATCAGACATTGGCTTTGTGGGAGAAGCCAGAGAGTGGTAGTAGATGGTTGCCTTCTGAATAGAGACCTGTGACTAGTGGAGTGTCTCAGGGATCGGTGCTGGGTCCGTTGTTGTTTGTCATCTAGATCAATGATCTGGGTGACAATGTGGTTAACTGGATCAGCAAAGTTGTGTATGACACCAAGAATTGGAGAGTAATGAACAATTTAGACTGTCAGAGCTTGCAGCAGGATCTGGACCAGCTGGAAAAATGGGCTTAAAAATGGCAGATGGAATTTAATGCAGACAAGTGTGTGGTGTTGCACTCTGGGAGGACCAACCAGAGTCAGGCACTGAGGAGTGCGGCTGAATAGAGGGATCTGGGAATACAGCTCCATAATTCTTTGAAAATGGTGGCACAGGTAGAGAGGGTCGTAAAGAAAGCTCTTGCCACATTGGTGTTCATAAATCAAAGTACTGAGTACAGGAGCTGGGATATTTTGTATAAGACATCGGTGAGGCTCAATTTGAAGTATTTTGTGCAGTTTTGGTCACCTACTATTGGAAAATGTAAACGCATACATTGTATTTTCTATGTATTACAGTATTTACTCAACAGTATTACAGTATTTACTCAAATGCATACATTGTATTTTCTATATTTACTATGTAACCACTGCTAGCTGAATAGAAGGTATTCACTATGTAGCCATGACTTTTGACCTAATCACTATTAATTCATGAAGAGAACTAGAATGAAACCAAGTAGAAAGATAATGGTGGTGAGTAAGGTGATGAAATATGTGGCAGTATGTCAACACAAGACTAATTAAGAAATAACTGTGGTTAGGGACGAGAGGACACCTGGTCTAAAATGTAAACTAGGACATAATTAAGTTGGAGAGTAAAACAATAGTGGAAAGTCGAGAGCGGATATATTGATGATATGTAATCACAGGCCGACTGGATATGATAATGTAGCTAAGATAGGAAATTGCTATAAAAAATGCTGTATACAAGCCTCGATGGGCAGTCAGCAGCTACCTTTCTGATTGTCTCAGCTTTGATTTGCAAATTGAAGTTTAAAACTTCTTGAAGGATTTTCTGCGTCTCCTTGTCATTTGTGAGAAACGAGAAACCACGACAAAATTGGCGTCACGAACAGGATCGGATAGAGACCCACGAGGAAGGGAACGGCAGATTGGGACGCTTCCCGGTCCCTCGGGGACCCTCACGGGGCTAACAGAATTAAGGGTGCACCCAAAGTAAAAAGGTGAGCGCTTTTTGCGATAGTTCGGACTAAGAATTCTGTTGGTTTTGGGGGGTCTCGGGGACTCAGAAGTGTGAAGCAACTGCCGAAGGGTCTCTCCGATCCAAAGAATCTGGCAGAATTGGGGATAAAAGGAGGCTCAGAGGATTAATCAAGAGCACGGCAGTGGGGGTAAGTACGAATAAAGTAATAATAAGTTAAGTAAGAAAATTCCACATGGTGTTGGTAAGTCCCTGTGGATACCACTTCGCATGAAACGAAGGTCTGAACAGGCAGGGAAGGAGAATTAAAAATCCTCGTGAATACTGCCTTAAGTAGTGTAAGGGTCTGCATAGGCGAGGTGTAAAAGGAAAAGGTTCTGTGGATCCCGCCCTAGTAGGGGTCTGCACGAGCAGAACGTAATAAGAGATAAAGATAGTTTAATAGATAATTCAGACGCTGGTGAAATAAATCATAAGGCTAGGCATAGAAATAGAGTTAGAGAAATAATATTATTAAATAGGCAAGTCGTGAGATTCTAAAAATACCATAATAGAAAAAGGAAAAAGAGAACAACATGACAGAGAAAGGAACAGCAGTAGAAATATTGAGCAGAAAATTCCTGGTGTGTCAAGGTAAGATCGCGGAAATTTCAGAAAAATGGGGAAAAAGAACTAAAGAACTGGTCACGAAATGGCCAAGAGAAGGAACATTTGATGTAAGCTTATGTGAGGAAATGGAAGTGCTAATTAAAAATCACAAACCCAAAGATAAATCTAAGAAAAGAGAAGGAAAAAGGGAACAAGAAATGGAAGTTTTAAAACTCTTTAGGATGGAGGGAGAAAGGTTAAGAAAGACGGGAAGTATATTAATAGTAAGTAAAAAAGACATTGAGAAACGAAACGAGCAGTCTGATAAAGAGAAGGAGAAGCATAACCGGGAGCCGCCTTCGGCTCTATACCCAGACCTGAAAGACGTAGAAAAACCTCCTCTCTATTATGAGAAAGAAACCCTTAAGCAGTGTCCGATGATAACACGAAGAGTGGATCTAAATGGAGAAATTAAAGTCTGGGATACCGAGGAGGGAAGAAAGAATCACGAAAAGGAGCAGGAGGAACTACGGAAGGTAATAGAAGAAGATAGGGCAAAGATAGAACAGGAGAAAAGGGAAATAGTAGAAGAAATCAAAAGGTTACAGGAATTAAAAGCGAAAAGGGATGAAGAGAAATCTTTGTTATATGGGCACAGAACTGAACAGGCCAGAGCAGAAGGAGACTTGTCGGGAGAGCAAGAGTTAAGTAGCGAAAGAGAGGGTACGAGAGAGTGTAGGCAGAGGATAGGAGATAGGAGCCTTGAAGGGGAAAAAGAGAGAGTGAGAAGGCAGATATTAGAAACAGAGGGAGAGATTAGAGAATTACAGAGGAGACTGAATTTCCAACGAGAGTTTGAGGATTTCGCATGGGCCAAAGCAAATGCTAGCTCAAAGCAGAAAGGAAGAACTCCACGAGGAAGCCAAGGGAGAAAGGAAACCCCGGAAAGAATCATGTGGCAGCCAGTAAAAACGTGCTCAGAAACAGATGGGGAGTCAGGCGAGGAGGAGAGTCAGGAGATGTGGGAAAGGAAAGGGAGAATGATGCCGTTGTTAGTAAAAGGATTGGGACAAGTACAGTATATTCCTTGGGGATCCCAGGACCTGGAAAGTCTGAAAAACACCCTGCCCAGCCTACATGAGGGTGCAGGGAAGTGGATTAGGGCCTTTGAGGAAGAGACCACAGGACGAATGTTGGCTATGGGAGATTTAAAGGCGCTGCTGATAAGGCTGATGGGAACCTCCAAACTACAAGAGCTGATGGAAGCGGCTGGCATACAGAATGCGGACAGCACACTGATTGACGGGGCCAGATTTGACGCAGTGAGGCAGAGGGTATGGGGGGCTCTCAGGGAGCTCTATCCACCCAAAATGGACCCCAAAGCCATGAAAGGGGATCCACTGGGAGACACTGAAAATCCAGCAGCCTATATAGAAAATCAGTTGAAAAGGTGGAGACTAGAAACTGAACAAGTGGAAGGCAACCCGTTTATGACCTGGTCGTTCCGAAATGCTGTTTTGGATGCGATGCCTTCCAAAGTTAAGTCTAAACTTGAGGAAGTGGTTGGACTGATGTCAATGACCCCACAGGAATTCAGGGACCACGTAGTCCATGCGGTCAGAAAATATCGAAAAGACAAACGAAAGTTGACTGAGCAGCAGGAAGAAGTGCAAAGAAAGCTGATACAAATGCAGCTTGAAGAACTTAAAAAGAAGGAAAAAGGAAAAGGCAAGAAGATGTTGCCAGCAATGACCGATTTAAGCACAGCCATTGAAATGAATGAAATGCCATTATATGGAGGGACCGGTCGTATCGTAAGACAGAGCCCAGAAAACCCCATGCCAATAATAAACGTCTTTGGGGGTGCTTTTCCACAAATGCCCTATCAGGGACAGGATAAATTCAAACAGCAGCCCAGACAGGACTGGAAATCCCAAGGAGGGGGGCAGAGAGGTTATGGGCAGGAAGGACCAGTAAGTAAACAGGGGGGAAGAGAGATACAGAGACTGTGCTGGGGATGTAACCAGCCAGGACACATGAGAAGGGACTGCCCACGTAAGCCATGGGCCGTCACGAACCAGCGGGAATCACAGTCTAGCCAAGGACCAGACCCCGCAGGGCCGAATGGACCCATGAACCCCTATGCAAGACATTAGGGGTGCCCAGAGAACCCAGGTGGGAAGGGACATTATCCGGTGATAACAAGGGAGGCAGAGGAGGAACCCATTGTTCAGGTTGTGTTAGAAGGGCAGCTGACGCCAATGATGATAGATACTGGAGCCACGTATACTTGTGTACAACCGCAGTATGCCCTTCACCTTCCCATGTCAGGAAAATTTATTAAGACTGCAGGGTTCTCGGGAAAAACACAGTTGACACAATGTACAGCTCCAGTGAGATTAAGGATGGGCAGCAAAGGAATAGTTTTGCCGATATTAGTGTCCAAAGGAACTCTGATAAATTTGCTAGGCAGAGATGCCCTATTAAAACTAGAATTAAAATTAGAATGTACCAGAAGTGGGTTGAGTGTGGAAGAGTAAGTGCTCAATTACGAGTGCGGGAAGTCAAGAAAGCTAATGTCTTTTAGATAGGAAACATAGAAGATCAGATCTGGGAAACCTGGGAAAATGGAAAAAGGGCATGCAGGCTATATTGCCCCAGGCCGTAGCGCCCAAATCCGAGTTACATTGCACAGTGATTTTTGACAAAACTCAGAACAAAGGGCTAGAGGAGAGATGGCACAAGGAGGCAGGTAACCAGCAGCACCTAAGAGGAGAAGCTATAATAATTGGGAGACAAGGGGCAGCCCTGCAAGTCAGGTGGAATACCTTCTTGGACAAATGGTACAGGATACCGGAAGCTGAGCCCCACATAACACTGCTAGTAAATGAGGGACATCAGTCTAAAGACCTAGGACCCTTAGTAAAGCACGCTGGAACCATAGCAGTGTGGAGGAAAATAATGCCGCAGGTGTGGGTATCGGGAGACAACGACTACTTTAAAATAGAGGTAGATATAGATATGGTAGGAACAACAAAGAAGGTTGAAGTAACTCCCCAACCACACCTGACGTTATTGGGTAAGAAACATAGAAACATAGAAAATAGGTGCAGGAGTAGGCCATTCGGCCCTTCGAGCCTGCACCGCCATTTATTATGATCATGGCTGATCATCCAACTCAGAACCCCGCCCCAGCCTTCCCTCCATACCCCCTGACCCCCATAGCCACAAGGGCCATATCTAACTCCCTCTTAAATATAGCCAATGAACTGGCCTCAACTGTTTCCTGTGACAGAGAATTCCACAGATTCACCACTCTCTGTGTGAAGAAGTTTTTCCTAATCTCGGTCCTAAAAGGCTTCCCCTCTATCCTCAAACTGTGGCCCCTCATTCTGGACTTCCCCAACAACGGGAACAATCTTCCTGCATCTAGCCTGTCCAATCCCTTTAGGATCTTATACGTTTCAATCAGATCCCCCCTCAATCTTCTAAATTCCAATGAGTACAAGCCCAGTTCATCCAGTCTTTCATCATATGAAAGTCCTGCCATCCCAGGAATCAATCTGGTGAACCTTCTTTGTACTCCCTCTATGGCAAGGATGTCTTTCCTCAGATTAGGGGACCAAAACTGCACACAATACTCCAGGTGTGGTCTCACCAAGGCCTTGTACAACTGCAGTAGTACCTCCCTGCTCCTGTACTCGAATTCTCTCGCTATAAATGCCAGCATACCATTCGCCTTTTTCACCGCCTGCTGTACCTGCATGTCCACTTTCAATGACTGGTGTATAATGACACCCAGGTCTCGTTGCACCTCCCCTTTTCCTAATCGGCCACCATTCAAATAATAATCTGTTTTCCTATTTTTGCCACCAAAGTGGATAACTTCACATTTATCCACATTAAATTGCATCTGCCATGAATTTGCCCACTCACCCAACCTATCCAAGTCACCCTGCATCCTCTTAGCATCCTCCTCACAGCTAACACTGCCACCCAGCTTCGTGTCATCCGCAAACTTGGAGATGCTGCATTTAATTCCCTCATCCAAGTCATTAATATATATTGTAAACAACTGGGGTCCCAGCACTGAGCCTTGCGGTACCCCACTAGTCACCGCCTGCCATTCTGAAAAGGTCCCGTTTATTCCCACTCTTTGCTTCCTGTCTGCTAACCAACTCTCCACCCACACCAATACCTTACCCCCAATACCGTGTGCTTTAAGTTTGCACACTAATCTCCTGTGTGGGACCTTGTCAAAAGCCTTCTGAAAATCCAAATATACCACATCCACTGGTTCTCCCCTATCCACTCTACTAGTTATATCCTCAAAAAATTCTATGACATTCGTCAGACATGATTTTCCTTTCACAAATCCATGCTGACTTTGTCCGATCATTTCACCGCTTTCCAAATGTGCTGTTATCACATCCTTGATAACTGACTCCAGCAGTTTCCCCACCACCGACGTTAGGCTAACCGGTCTATAATTCCCCGGTTTCTCTCTCCCTCCTTTTTTAAAAAGTGGAGTTACATTAGCCACCCTCCAATCCTCAGGAACTAGTCCAGAATCTAACGAGTTTTGAAAAATTATCACTGATGCATCCACTATTTCTTGGGCTACTTCCTTAAGCACCCTGGGATGCAGACCATCTGGCCCTGGGGATTTATCTGCCTTCAATCCCTTCAATTTACCTAACACCACTTCCCTACTAACATGTATTTCGCTCGGTTCCTCCATCTCACTGGACCCTCTGTCCCCTACTATTTCTGGAAGATTATTTATGTCCTCCCTAGTGAAGACAGAACCAAAGTAGTTAAGGAGGAAGGCCAGCAGACAGATAACAATCTGGATAGGTTACCATCTATTCTGTGGTCACAACATGACACGGATGTAGGGAGAATAAGAACAGCCAGTCCGGTAGAAATAAAGCTGAAAAAGGGAGCAGTTCCACCCAGGAGACCACAATATCCTTTGAAACCAGAGGCAGAAGAGGGAATAGCACCAACGATACAAGGGCTACTGGAGGCAGGAGTACTTAAAAGGACAGACAGCCCATGTAATACCCCACTGTCGACCTCCTTAAAGCGGATAAATCTAAATGGAGACTGGTGCATGACTTGCGAGCGGTGAATGAGGTAGTGGAGGACTGGCCAGTGGTTGTTCCCAACCCACACACGCTCTTGACTAATGTTCCACCAGAGGCAGACTATTTTTCGGTGATTGATTTGTGTTCGGCTTTTTTCAGCGTTCCCCTGGCAGATCAGTGTCAGTACCTATTTGCATTTACATACAGAAACAACCAGTATACCTACACTAGAATGCCTCAAGGATTTAAACATTCACCACACGTATTTAATCAAGTGTAAAGGCGGACCTAGAGGGCATATCGTTGGAAAGTACATTGAAACAGTATGTGGATGACTTGTTGATTTTCTCCGAAAGTGAGGGACAGTGTGAACAGGATACCATAACCCTTTTAGAAAGACTGGCGCATGGAGGGCATAAGGTATCTAGAAAGAAGCTGCAATTTTGCAAGCAACAGGTAGAATACCTAGGTAGAGTGATATCCAAGGGAGTGAGGGCGATAGCGCCGGATCAAATTGAGGCTATAACTAAAGCTCCCAAGCCCCAGACAGTGGGACAGATGATGACGTTTCTGGGGCTGACAGAATATAGTTCAGATTGGATTGGGGAATATGCTGAAATTGTAACGCCACTAAGGAAAATAATGAAGGAAGCAGGACATACAAGCTTGAAGAGTAATCTACAGTGGAATGAGGAGGCGGAAGTGGCTTTCAATACTATAAAGCAGGAATTGCAGTCAGCCCCAGCATTAGCTTTGCCTGACTACGAGAAGGCCTTTCATCTGTACGTATCCAACCAACAGGAAGGTTATGCCACGGCAGTTCTAACGCAGGAGACTGGCACAGGTAAAGCAAAGCAACCGATAGCATACTATAGTGTGAAACTGGATGAGGTGGCTCAGGGGTACCCACCTTGTTACCAGGGATTGGCGGCACTATACTATGCATATGAAAAGGCATCATCCGTAACCATGGGCTATCCTGTGATTCTGTACACACACCACAAGGTAGCAGAATTACTGGAAAGAGGGAAATTCGTGTTGACACCAGCCAGGATAGCAGCATATCAGATGCTACTGACATTTCCAGATATAACTATACAGAGATGCACCACCAGTAACCTAGCTGATTATGTCCCTTTAGGGTATGAAGGAGAGCCCCATGATTGTGTAGGGAAAACAATGACATTCGCTAAATTGAGAGCAGATTTACGATCAGAACCATTAGAGGACGAAGATAAAAAGGTCCTGTTCGTGGATGGCTCTTGTTACAGGGATCACGATGGGAATCACGCAGGGTTCTCAGTAGTGCAACAGGATCAGGCAGACTTCAAGGTCATCAGAATAGAGGCATGTCCCCAACCGTGCTCCGCCCAGCTAGCGGAAATCAGAGCTTTGACGGCAGCGTGTGAAATGATGGAAGGAGAGAAAGTAGATATCTATACAGATTCAGCATATGCTCATGGAGCGTGTCATTTGTTTGGGGCAGTGTGGAAACAGAGAGGTTTTAAAAAGAGCAATGGAGATCCCATACAGCACTGTCAGCAGATTTTAGATCTAATAAAAGCACTGATGAAACCTAAAGCACTGGCTATAGTAAAATGCCAGGCACATAAAAAAGGAAACGATGCAGTAACAAAGGGAAATCAAGCTGCAGATGAAGCAGCCAGGAAAGCGTCTGGGTGTACATCCGCTGTTATTGCACGCCAGGTAAGTCTAGAGCCGGAACCTATGGTAGAGGATCTAATTGAAATACAGGGAAAGGCAACTTTGGCAGAACAAACACTGTGGAGACAAAGGGGGGGCCAAGCAGAACTCAGAAGGCCTATGGACCACGGAAGATGGCCTACTGGTAGCTCCCACCCCTTTACTGACTATCCTGATCTCAGAAGCACATGGGATGGATCATTGTGCAAGGGGGGCGGGGAAGTAATAAGGAAAATAAAAAAGGATGGATTTTGGTCGCCTTATTTACAGGCTTCAGTAAACCATGTGTTGTCACAGTGCGAGGTATGCGCGCAGAATAATGTTCGGAAAGGAATTACAACCCCAATAGGTCATACACCCGTACCTGAAGGGCCATTTAAACACCTAGTGATTGACTATGTAGACATGATAAAAACAGTAAGATGGAAAAGATACATGTTGATGGTAATCGACAGATTCAGCAGATGGGTAGAGGCAGTACCCTCGAAAGATCAAGGGGCAGGAACAGTGGTGAAATTCCTGACAAACGAAGTTATCCCAAGGTTTGGGATACCGACAGAAATTAGCTCAGACAATGGTTCAGCTTTCATTCAAAAAGTGGTCAAGTTAATACTGCAAGCACTGAGAATAAAGCAGAGATTTGGATGTGTGTATCACCCTCAGTCGCAGGGTATGGTGGAAAGAATTAACGGGACCTTAAAAACCAAACTAAACAAAATCTGTGCAGATACTAAACTCCACTGGGTCGATGCACTACCGTTAGCATTAATGAGTTACCACATGCAGACTAATCGGATGACGTGTCTAACACCACATGAAATGCTAACCAGAAGGCCCATGCCAGTGCCCCAGTGGAGAGGACCATATAAAGGGCCTAGTTTGGAACAATTGGAGTTGGAATTAAAATAATACATGCGGCAATTAACTATGATACATAAGTCTATTTATGCAGAGGAAAAACAGAAAGAGCCAGAGATTGATCAAGGGGAAGGACCGATCAAGCCAGGCGATCAGGTCTACGTGCGAGCATTTTGAAGAAAGTGGAACGAACCCAGAAGGGAAGAGCCCTTTACAGTAACCAAAGCATCACCCACCGCAGTTCAAGTGGAAGGACGCTCCACCTGGTATCATCTCACTCACTGCTAGAGCAGTCCCGCAGGTACAGTCAGGTGGGCCACCTGAGGTAAGTGGTGAAGAGGAACAAACAGTAGGGGGCAGGCAAGAGCAACAAGAAGCTGACACTGAACCGCAGGAACTTGACCAAGTAATAAGGGAAATTTTTGATCCTGAGGACAGGCCCGAAGACCCTAAGGGTGGGGTTATGGATGGTAGTACTCTTTCAGATAATGGGGACGACTTGGGGGCGACCAGTCTCGCCCCTCGGGATGATACACTCAGATACTCTCGTGCAGATTTGGAGACCATTAATTTGGCAGATGTGGCATGGGACTGTTAGGATTCCACAAAACCTGAGAGAAAGGAGTAAGAGGAGCACAACGGATACCTCCGTACCATGGTACCAGGACATGTGGTACCAATGGGCAAATTATACAGCAGGGATGATGAAGAGACAGAATTGTTATCTATGCTCAAGGGCAAGTCCGGTGCAACACATAGCCCCCATGCCTTATAACTCTTCCACCTGCACGCAGTGGTGAAAGGAGCGGAGGGGGCAGTGTGCGCAGCAGTGTCCAAGTGTAGTCAAGACCTACAGCATGGGAATTTGTAGCAAGATGGATCCTTGCTATCAGAAATGTATTGATAACACACCAATGTGCCCTTATTGGTGTATGTTATACCAGGCTTCCTCACAGTTTGATCAAAACAAGCTTGCCTCTAACTGTAATTACAGCAGACCGTGGGCTATAAATAAAAGAAGCCAGACACCCACAATGGGAAAGCTTAAAATGCAGGAACATTTGAGTTATGAATGTTTCACGCGGACGGGTGACCTCTCGGTTAGGCATTTCAGCGGCAACTGTGTTAAGATTTGGGATGTAACCCCAGGCCGAAGATACCAGACAGGTACCCCTCTGCCTGAGGGTGCACTGAACTCCCAGACCATCCCGTTAGCAGATACCTGGTGGCTGTGTGGACAGGAGGGGGGTCTGAGATCCACACTTCCCCTTAACTGGGTAGGTACATGTACGCGTGTTATGCTGATTCAAGAAGTTGTAGTATCCCCTGAAATACAGTTTGACACCTCGAGGCAACAGACACTAAAATGGAGCAAGAGAAAATATGAGCCCGATCTGACGATTCGGATCGACAGTATAGGACAGCCGAGGGGTATACCTAATGAATTTAAGGCAAGAAATGAGATTGCTGCGGGCTGGGAAGCACTTATACCCGTGATAGGGGTTAGCAAAAATGTTGAATGGATAAATTATATATATTATAATCAACAAAGATTCATTAACTACACCGATGATGCACTAGAGGCTTTGGGACAGCAGCTAGATGCAACCAGTAGAGTGGCGTGGCAGAATAGACAGGTACTAGACTGGCTATTGGCGGAGAAAGGAGGGGTTTGTGTAATGTTTGGGGAACAGTGCTGTACTTTTATACCGAATAACACTAGTCCGGAGGGATCGTTTACCAGAGCAATGAATAAACTGAAAAATCTGAGAAAGGAAGTTAAACAAAATGCAGGGTTCAGACACCAATTCTTTGACTGGTTAGGTAGTAAACTAGGAGGATGGGGAGCATGGCTGACCAAGATTGCAGTAACCATTGGTATGGTATTGCTAAGCTGTGCGGTCATTCTGTGCTGTTTTTTTCCATGCCTCAAGTCGCTTGCAGTGTGTGCTGCAATGAAACGGTTTCCGATGCTGCTGGAAATTGTTGGGTCGAGCCCTACGGAGAAAGAAGCACCGATGATGTATTCATACAGTCTACGAGACACGCAAGACAAACAGGAGAGAGATGAAATATGTGGGGATTAGGCTGTGAAGGCTCCTGAGTCTTTTTTCCTGTCTCAGATACGAAGGGATGGGTTTTTGGCTCAGTGGCCTAGGGAGGTAGGGAGAGAACACTTTGAGTCCTAAGCGCAGGAAACTATAGTTTAACCCAAATTTGGGAGTAAATGCGTGGCTTTATTTGAGCTTTTGTGCATAGACTCTCAGTCCTCTCTCTCTCTGTATGAGACCCTGTGGGTCTCAAAGGGAGAGATTATATTGGAAAATGTAAACGCATACATTGTATTTTCTATGTATTACAGTATTTACTCAACAGTGTTTCAGTATACAGTATTTACTCAACAGTATTTCAGTATATGGGGTGTATGGGGTGTATGGGAGGGGTAGCATCTCTGGTGGGGGAACATGTCGTGTCCTTTTCAGGGCGGTTAGTCCACCTTTGGTCCCCACCTGGCACTCAGCTCTCACCTGTGGCTCCCCGTAGCTGTTTGCATGCGACAGCGGCCACACCCTGGGCAACGGCTTCGACAAGCCGGCTAAACCAGGTGAGGGTAGCGATGGGTCTCAAACCCTCGGTGAGATAGGGAGTTGTCTATCCCAGCATGTGAAGACAGACTCTGGAGGACTGAGCGGACGAGACCAGCGGAAGGTCCAACGGTCAAGAAGGCGGTCTCTGCAAGCATCGTGGAACGTGTAGAGCAGGACAAGACACAGAAGACGTCCTGGTCATCCACTGCGCCTAGTCCCATCTCCAGCCGTCTCGACTCTGTCTTGCCACTGGATCCAGAAGGGAATTGGGAAGAGAGAGTGAGGCTGACGCTGCGCAACTCTCCCTCACTTAAATCCAAATCACGCGCTAGTCTCAACACCATCATTATGGTGTCGAGGTCCTCATCGATGTCAACGATGGACGAACAACCAACCAACCATTTCAGTGTACAGTATTTACTCAACAGTATTTCAGTATTTACTCAAATGCATACATTGTATTTTCTATATTTACTATGTAACCACTGCTAGCTGAATAGAGGGTATTCACTATGTAGCCATGACTTTTGACCTAATCACTATTAATTCATGAAGAGAACTAGAATGAAACCAAGTAGGAAGATAACGGTGGCGAGTAAGGTGATGAAATATGTGGCAGTATTTCAACACAAGACTAATTAAGAAATAACTGGTTAGGGACGAGAGGACACCTGGTCTAAAATGTAAACTAGAACATAATTAAGTTGGGGAGTAAAACAATAGTGGAAAGTCGAGAGCGGATATATTGATGATATGTAATCACAGGCCGACTGGATATGATAATGTAGCTAAGATAGGAAATTGCTATAAAAAGTGTTGTATACAAGCCTCGATGGGCAGTCAGCAACTAGCTTTCTGATTGTCTCAACTTTGATTTGCAAATTAAAGTTTAAAACTTCTTGAAGGATTTTCTGCGTCTCCTTGTCGTTTGTGAGAAACGAGAAACCACGACACTACCTACAAGAAAGATGTAAATAAGGTTGAAAGAGCACAGAGAATATTTACAAGGATGTAGACAGGACTGGAGGACCTGAAGTACAAGGAAAGATTGAATAGGTTTGAACTTTAATCTCGAGAACATAGAGGATTGATGGGACACTGGAGAGAGTTATAACAAATTACGATGGGTGAGTGCAAGCAAGCGTTTTCCAGTGAGGTTGGGTGGCACTACAGCTAGAGGCCATGGGTTAAGAGTGAAAGGTAGAGGGTTCCGGTGACATCATCATCCAGAACGGCAGCTTAAATCAACAGCCCCTCTGGAAAAACGCATATTTTGCCCCGTTAATCCATCAAGTATAAGATCTTTTGATGATTATGAAGACACGCAGTCCTCTTTTATTGTCATTTAGTAATGCATGCATTAGGAAATGATACAATATTTCCTCCAGTGTGATATCACAAAACTCAGGACAGACCAAGACTGAAAAATACTAACAAAACCACATAATTATAACATATAGTTACAACAGTGCAACAATACCATAACTTGAAGAAGTCCATGAGCACAGTAAAAAGTTCAAAGTCTCTCAAATATCCCACATCTCACGCAGACGGGAGAAGGAAGAAAATCTCTCCCTGCCATGCCCGGCCACAGTCCGACTCTGAGTCATCCGAAAACTTCGAGCCTCTGATCAGCTCTCCAACACTGACTACTGAGCACCATCTCTGTCTGAACGATTTGACCTCAATCGGTCGTCAACAGCAGGCAAAGCCGGGGATTTTGAGGCCTTCCCTCCGGAAGATTCCCGACTGCGCAGTAACAACAGCAGCGAACTGGCATTTCAGAAATTTCTCCAGATGTTCCCCTGTACTTTCACGTCTGTCTCCATCAAATCAGAGTTGTCCACGGCCCCTATTTAATGGATGCGATATCATTTTTCACCGGAGGGCTACACACTGCTCATGTGCGCTGCTCTCTCTCCTCCTGCCGTTCAGATCTTTCAAAAATACCTGAATTGATAAGGGGGGCAAGAATGGGGAAAAAGAATGGAGATTTAAAAAAAGCACCACTGCGGAGCCTATGGAAGAGAGAAGTGCAACGTGCGCGTGGCGGCGAGGCTGACGCTGGGCCTCATTCAGGCGAAGCGGCAAATATGATAAGGATTCTGGAAGAGATAAGGGCAGTCCAAAAGGATATAAAGCAGCAACTCAATGATATAAAGTCAGAGCTTGCCAACATCAATCAGAAAATAGCGGTGGCAGAGACTCGAATTGAGAAGATGGAAGATCACGTCCAAAACGTGGAACAGATACTAAGTAAGACGATAAAAATATTAAATCAACAGGAAAGTAAATTGCTTGACCAGGAGGGAAGATCGCGACGGAAAAATGTCCGGATTTATAATGTTCCTGAAGGAGCGGAGGGATTGTCGATGATGGACTTTGTAGACAAGCTGCTGCAGGAAGCACTGCAGATTCCCCAGACTATGGAGATTGAAATCGAGAGGGCGCATCGTTCGCTCGTTCCAAGGCCTCCCGGAGACAGAGAAAGTAAGCCGTGCTCAATAGTACTTAAATTCCTTCGATTCAAGAGCAAGGCGGAGATTCTATGAAGGGTCTGGGGTAAGAAGAGGGTGTTTTGGAATGGGAAGTTAATATACTTCGATCATGATTACCCCTCGGCGGTCCTACAGAAACGGAAGGAATATTCCGAAGCAAAACGAATATTAAAACAAGAAAAGATTAAATTCCAAACCCCGTACCCTGCTAAACTGAGGGTATTTTACCAAGTGATACAGCTATATCAGATGGTGTAAGAGGCGACTACAGACATGAAGAACAGAGGACTGCCCATTAGCGTGGTCAAACAAAAGGAAAGTCTGGCTGAGCAGTTGTCCCAATCTGCTTGGAAGATAGTAAGAGAACTGAGAAAACAGGGGACAGGAACAGGACGAGAGAAGGATATTAGGAAGAGACTGTGAGTTCTCTGAGGACAGCCCTCACCTCCTCCAGAAGAGCAATAAGATTTGGCTAACTTTAAAAGTGCTGAGAAACTAAATGGAAGCAAAAATAGATGGTGATATACCTATATTGAGAAATACGTATTATATTGTGGATTTTATATTACTCAATTTTTAAAAAATTCATTCATTCATTCCTTTTTCCCCACCTAAATGAGAATATATACATGGGAGGAATACACAGGGAAATCATTTCTGTGTAATGGACATAGATTTTTTAACTTACTTTTATAGGTACTGCAGCGGGGGCCCTCAACTCACAGGTAGGAGGGGCTATACCCCATGGCTAGACCCTTCTTCTAGCTCAACCCAGGGTCATCTGGAGACCCCAGCCTTGGAATCACACCTTCGTTACCTTGTTTTTATTATTCATGCTTCGTGGCTCTTATTTGTTCAGGGAGTAGATCAATTAAATTATATTCTGCAAATTTCAATGATATACTAACAGATAAATACACATAGCGAAGAACAAAGTAAAATTCATTTCTTTTAATGTCAATAGGCTGTTGAATCCAGTCAAGCGCAGTAAAATTCTATCAAAAATGGAAAAAGAACAAGTCCATGTAGTATAATAGGGACCAGGGGAACCCTATTCCTAGTGGGGTGATTGGAATAGGGTTCCCCTGGTCCTCACCTACTACCCCACCAGCCTCCGGGTCCAACATATTATTCTCCGTGACTTCTGCCACCTCCAACAGGATCCCACCACTAAGCACATCTTTCCCTCCCCCCCCCACTTGCTGCAGGGATCGCTCCCTACGCGACTCCCTTGTCCATTCGTCCCCCCCATCCCTCCCCACTGACCTCCCTCCTGGCACTTATCCTTGTAAGCGGAACAAGTGCTACACATGCCCTTACACTTCCTCCCTTATCACCATTCAGGGCCCCAAACAGTCCTTCCAGGTGAGGCGACACTTCACCTGTGAGTCGGCTGTGGTGATATACTGCGTCCGGTGCTCCGGATGTGGCCTTCTATATATTGGCGAGACCCGACGCAGACTGGGAGATCGTTTTGCTGAACACCCACGCTCTGTCCGCCAGAGAAAGCAAGATCTCCCAGTGGCCACACATTTTAATTCCACATCCCATTCCCATTCTGATATGTCTATCCACGGCCTCCTCTACTGTAAAGATGAAGCCACACTCAGGTTGGAGGAGCAACACCTTATATTCCGTCTGGGTAGCCTCCAACCTGATGGCATGAACATTGACTTCTCTAACTTCCGCTAATGCCCCACCTCCCCCTCGTACCCCATCCGTTATTTATTTATATACACACATTCTTTCTCCCTCTCTCCTTTTTCTCCCTCTGTCCCACTGACTATACCCCTTGCCCATCCTCTGGGTTTTATTCCCCCCTCCCCCTTTTCTTTCTCCCTGGGCCTCCTCTCCCATGATCCTCTCATATCCCTTTTGCCAATCACCTGTCCAGCTCTTGGCTCCATCCCTCCCCTCCTATCTTCTCCTATTATTTTGGATCTCCCCCTCCCCCTCCCACTTTCAAATCTCTTACTAGCTCTTCCTTCGACGAAGGGTCTCGGCCCGAAACGTTGACTGTACCTCTTGCTAGAGAAGCTGCCTGGCCTGCTGCGTTCACCAGCAACTTTGATGTGTATTGAGTGAAAGGTGGAAAGTTTAAGGGAAATATAAGGGGAGACTTCTTCACTCAGAGGGCTGTGAGAGTGTGGAATGAGCTGCCAGCACAAGTGGAGGATGAGATTCAATTTCAGAGTTTAAGAGAGTTTGGATAGTGTACAAGGATGGCAGCCTACGGTCTGGGTGCAGTTTGACGGGACTAGGCAATTTAAATGGTTTGGCATGGATTAGATGGGCTGAAGGGCCTGTTTCTGTGCTGTAGTTTTCTAAGACTCAGCCACCCAAATTTAAGCAACATTCTGGTAAATCTTTTCTGCACTCTTTCCGCTTTGATAGCCTCCTTCACAGGGTGACCAGAACACATGTTCCTGTGACCAGAGAAAGTGCCTTAGAGTTGTCAGCACCAGGTGCATCATAGAAAGCTTCCTATCTGGATTATCATGGTTTGTTATGGCAACTGCTCTGCCACGACCACAAAATCAGCTGCTAAAAAAATCAGCAGCTCAGTTACAGTAAGTGTCAGTGTCAGAGTCCTACTGAAGGTTGGAAGAGAGAGCGTAAAAAAGGAGCTGCTTCAGGTAAGGCCGGTCTTTTTTTGGTGGCTCAGGTATGGTAAGTGATGGTGTCAGAGGCCTAAACTGAGTAGCAAATAAAAGGAAGGTAGAGTCAAACAGAGTGGCCGTTGTTGGAGAGTGCTAGTGTTAGAGTGGGAAGGCTTTGGCTTAACAGGCTTCAGCGAGAACAGGGAGGAATAAGAAAAGGTAAGCTTTTGTTTAGTCAGGATGGAATGCTCCTCCTGCCAGATGTGGGAATTCGGAATACCTGACAGTTTCCCTAATGATTACATCTGTGGAATGTGCACCAAACTTTAGCTCCAGACTGACCGGATCATGTAGTTGTTGCTGGAGTTGGAAGTACTTAGGATCATCCAGGAGGCTGAAGATATTATACATGAGTCTTTTGAAGAGGTGGTCACAGCCAAAGTACAGGCTTCAAACAGTAGATGGGTGACCACCAGGAAAGGTAAGGGGATTAAGCAATCATTGTAGGCTTCTCCTTGGCAACAACTAATAACCCAGCTGAAAAGTTTGCTAATACTACTCAGGAGGGTTTAAACTAGTTTTACAAGGGGCTGGGAACCAGAGCCCCAGGTCAGCATTGGACCGGAAGGTAGATGTCAGGGAATGTACTGAAAAGCAAAATCAAAGTAACCAGTATGATGGGATGGATAGTTTGAAGTGTGTATGCTTTTTAATGCTGGAAGCATTATGAATAAAGGTGTTGAACTTGGAGCATGGACAGTTCATGGAACTTCGATGTGGTGGCCATTATGAAGACTTGGTTGAGAGAGTGACAGGAGTGGGTGATTAATATGCCTGGCTTTCAAAGTTTTATAAAAGATAGAGAAGGAGGTGAAAAGGTTGGGGGGGCATTGCGGTGGGAGAATTGCACTACTAATCAGGGACAATATCATTTCAGGGGAGATATATAGAACATAGAATATTACAGCACAGTACAGGCCCTTCGGCCCACAGTGTTGTGCCGAATAATGGAGGGGTCAGACACTGAGTTCATTTGGGCAGAACTCAGGGACAGGAAGGGTGCAATCACACTGATGGGGTTGTACTACAGACCTAATAGCCACTGGGACATTGAGGAACAAATATGTAATCAGATTGAGGAAATGTATAATAATAATAATAATAATAGGGTTGCTGTCATGGGGGTACTTTAACTTCCTGAATATCAATTGGTATCTTCTTAGTGCAGGGGGTTTAGGTGGGGCAGAATTTGTTAAGTGTATCCAGGAAGGAATCAGTGTACAGATGGTCCAACAAGAGGAGAGGCTGTACTGGACCGGGTGTTGGGTAATCAGCTTGGCCAAGTGACTGACCTTTCAGTGGGTAAACAGTTAGGGAACAGTGACCACAACTCCTTAACTTTCAGGCTAGAACCATAGAACATTACAGCACAGGAACAGGCCTTTTGGCCTTTCTTGGCTGTGCCAAACCATTTTTCTGCCTAGTCCCACTGACCTACACTTGAACCATATCCTTCCATACATCTCTCATCCATGTACCTGTCCAAGTTTTTCTTAAATGTTAAAAGTGAGCCCACATTTACCACTTCATCTGGCAGCTCTATCCACACTCCCACCACTCTCTGTGTGAAGAAGCCCCACCTAATGTTGCCTTTAAACTTTTCTCCGTTCAACCTTAACCCATATTCTCTATTTTTTTTCTCCCCTATCCTCAGTAGAAAAAGACTGCTTGCATTTACTCTATCTATACCCATCATAATTTTATATACCTCTATCAAATCTCCCCTCATTCTTCTACGCTCCAGGGAATAAAGTCCTAACCTATTCAACCTTTCTCTGTAACTGAGTTTCTCAAGTCCCGGCAACATCCTTGTGAACCCTCTCTGCACTCCTTCAATCTTATTAATATCCTTCCTGTAATTTATAGGATAGCCCTAGATGAGGATAGGTATTGTTATTGAGGGACAGTCTCAAATTGGAATAGGGCAAGTTGTGAGGGTGTTAGACAGAAAAATAAGCAGAGCTAATTGGGATTGCCTTATTTTTCTGGCAAAGTCCACATCAGACAAGTAGAGGGTGTTTAAAGAGCACAGGAAGGGTAACATAGATAGAAGGACAGGGATCCCAGATCCCATTCAACCCCATACATCTGCCTTCTAGCCATAACCTTTGATGCCCTGACCAATCAGGAACTACCAATTTTCGCTTTAAGTATACTCACAGTCTTGGTCTCTACCGCAGTCTGTGGCAAAGCATTCCAGAGGTTCACTACTGTCTGGCTAAAATAAATTCCTCCTTACCTCTGTTCGAAAGGGTCACCCCTCAATTTTGAGGCTGTGCCCTCCAGTTCTGGATACCCCCACCAGAGGAAACATCCTCTGCGCATTCACCCAGACTCACCCTTTCAACATTCGGTAGGTTTCAATGAGATCCCTCCACATTCTTCTAAATTCCAGAGAGTAGAGACCCAAAGATGCCAAATGCTTCTCATATGTTAACCCCTTCATTCCAGGAATCATCCTCGTGAACCTCCTCTGGACTCTCTCCAATGACATCTCATCCTTTCTGAGATATGGGGTCCAAAACTGTTGACAGTACTCCAATTATGGCTTGACTAGTGTCTTATAAAGTTTTATCTCCTTGCTTTAATATTCTATTCTCCTTGAAATAAATGCCAACATTGCTTTTGCCTTCTTTACCACACACTCCACCTGTAAATTAAACTTCTGGGAGTCTTGCACAAGGACTCCTAAGTCCCTTTGCACCTCTGATGTTTGAATTTAGATAATAGTTTGCACTATTGTTCCTGTTACCAAAATGCATTAAACATTTCCCAACACTGTATTCCACCTATCACTTTTTTGCCCATTCTTCCAAGTTGTCTAAGTCTTGCTGCAGTAACATTGCTTCCTCAGCACTACCTACTCCCTCCATCTATCTTTATATCATCTGCAAACTTTGCCACAAAGCCATCAATTCCATTATCTAAATCATTAACAAACACCACTAGTCACTGGTAGCCAACCAGAAAAGACTCCTTTTATTGCCACTCACTGCCTCCTGCCTGTCAGCCATTCCTCTATCCATGCCAGTATCTTTCCTGTAATGCCATGGGATTTTCCACCCTGCTTGTTATTTCCTCAAAGAACCCTAACAGATTTGTCAGGCAAGATTTGCTTTTACAGAAACCATGCTGACTTTGACTTATTTTATCATTAGTCTCCAAATACCCAGAAACCTCATCCTTAATAATAGACTCCAACACTTTCCCAACCACTGAGGTTAAGCTAACGGGCCTATAATTTCCTTTCTTTTGCCTTCCTCCCTTCTTGAAGAGTGGAGTGACACTTGCAATTTTCCAGTCCTCCAGGACTATCCCAGAACTGGGTGATTCTTGAAAGATCATGACAGATGCATCTGTTACCTCTTTAGCAATCTCTCTCAGGACTCTGGGATGTAGTCCATCTGGTCCAGGTGTCTTATCCACCTTATGATCTTTGAGTTTGCCTAGCACATTATCCTTTGCAATAGCAATGGCACTCACTCCTGCTCCCTGACACTCACGGACCTCTGGCACACTGCTAGTGTCTTCCACAGTGAAGGCTGATGCAAAGTACCCATTAAACTCATCTGCCATTTCTTTGTGCCCCGTTAGTACCTCACCAGCATCATTTTCCTGTGGTCCAACTCTCACCTCCCTTTTACTCTTTATATAACTGAACAAACTTGCGGCATCCTGCTTTATATTATCGGCTAATTTACCCTCGTATTTCATCTTTTCCCTTCTTAAAGCTTTTTAGTTGCCTTTTTTTGATTTAAAAAAACTTTCCAATCATCCAACTTCCCACTCACTTTTGCTACCTCATATTCCCTTTCCTTGGCTTTTATGCATCCTTAACTTCCTTTGTCAGCCAAGGTTGCCTATCCCTGCCATTTGAGAACACCTTCTTCTGTGGGACACATCTATCCTGCACCTTGTGAGCTATTCCTAGAAACTCCAGTCACCTCTGCCCTGCCGTCATCCCCATGTGTCCCCCTCCAATCCACCTGGGAAAGCTCCTCTCTCATCCCTCTGTAATTCTCTTTATTGCATTGCAATACTAATACATGTGACTTCTGGATCTCCCTCTCTTATTGCAGTGTGAATTCAATCATATTATGATCACTGTCTCCTAAGGGTTCCTTCACCTTAAGCTCCGTAATAAAATCTAGATTATTACACAATACCTAATCTAAGATGGACTTTTCCCAAGTAAACTCAAGCACAAGCTGCTCTAAAAAGCCATCTCGTAGGCATTCAACAAATTCCCTCTCTTGCGATCCGACACCAACCTGATTTCCCAATTCCCTTACATATTGAAGTCCCCATTACAATTGTGACATTACCTTTATTACATCCCCTTTCCAGCTCCCTTTGCAATCTCAACCCTGCATCTTGGCAACTACTTGAAGGCCTATATATGATTCCCATAATGTTTTTTTTAACCTTTGCAGTTCCTTAACTCCATCCACAAAGATTCGACATTCTCTGACCCTATGTCACCTCTTCCTGAAGATGAAATTCCATCCTTCACCAACAGAGCCACACCACCACCTATGTCTTCCTGTCTGAGCTTTTGATACAATGTATATCCTTTGATATTAAGCTCCCAATTATGGCCCTCTTTCAGTCATGACTCAGTGACTCATACTGACTAATCTCTAACTGTGCCAAGAGTATTATTCTGAATACTATGTGCATTTAAGTACAGCACCTTCAGTCCTGCCTTCTCAGCCCTTTTCAATTTTGCTTTTGTGGTACAATTTAACTCTTTGCTCCCTCTGTATTTGTACCCAGTCATTGGCTTATATTTCCTTTCATTCATGTTACATCCACCATCTACTTGTAAACCTGCTGGCTGACCCTCAGCTCTACTGTCCTCGTTGCCATCACCCTGCCATATTAGTTTAAACCACTGCAGACACCTGCCCACAAAGTAATGAGTACTTTGCTTCAGTATTTACTAAATCAAAGGACACAGAGGACAAGGAGATCAGAGCTGAATACCTAAATATGTTTGGGCGTTTAGAGGTTGAGGAGGAAGTGTTGGGTCTCCTCATGAGATATGTCCCCAGGTCCTGATGGGATTTCCCCAGGTTATTGAAGGAGGCGTGAAACAAGATTGCTGGGGCCTTGTTTAGTATCTTTGTGTCCTCTCCTGACACAGATGAGGTCCTGTATGACTGGTCAGCAGCTAATCTCTATTTAAGGGGGGTACAAAGGAAAATTCTGGGACTATAGACCAGTGAGTCTCACGTCAGTTGTTGCGAAATTGCTAAAGAAAATTATGAGGAATAGGATAGGTGAGCACTTGGAAACCCAGGCCTAATTAGGGAGAGCCAGCATAGCTTTGTGTGGAGCAAATCATGTCTTACCAACTTGACTGAGTTTTTTTTACAAGATGACAAGAGATATTTATGAAAGTAGAGCAGTAGATATTGTCTACATAGATTTTAGAGAGGTGTTTGACAAAATCCGTCATGGGAGACAAAAGTGCATCGGGTCCATGGCGGATTTGCTGTTTGGATTCGGAACTGGCTTGCTCATAGAAGTCAGAGGATAATGGTTGAAGGGACTTATTTGAGCTGGAAGTCTGTAATTAGTGGTGTTCCATGGGGATCTGTGCTGGACCCTCTGCTATTTGTGATGTATATTAATGACCTCGGTGAAAATGTAGATGGGTGTGTCAGTAAATTAGCATACAATACAAAGATTGGTGAAATGGTAGATAGCACTGAGGACTGGCAAAAATTATAGCTGAATCAATCAAAGATATGGGCAAAGAAATGCAGACAGAGTTTAACCCAGGTAAATACAGTGTTGCCCTTCAAGTAGGACAAATGCAAGGAGGCAGTACACTGATAAAGGCAACACTTGAGCGTTGCTGAGCAGAGAGATCTTGGGGTCCAAGTTCACAGCTGCTTGAAAGTGGTCAATAGGGTGGTTAAGAAGGCTTATGGAATTCTTGCTTTGATTCATCGAGGCATTGAGTTAAGAAGTCAAGAGGTTATGTTACAACTTTATAAAAGTCTGGTTGGGCCACATCTGGAGTACTGCACACTGTTCTGGTCACTCCACTATAGGATGGATGTGAGACTCTGGAGAAAGTGCAGAAAGGTTTACCGGGATGCTGCCTTGGTTTAGAAGGCATTTGTTATCAGGAGAAGCTAGACAAACTTGTGCTGTTTTCTCTGGAGCGGTGGAGGCTGAGGGGAGATCTGACAGAGGTTTATAAGATTATGAGAGGCACAGATACAGTAGACAATGACTACAGTAGAAATGTCTACGGTAGGGCATGCATTGAAGGTGAGGGAGGTAGGTTCAAAGGGGATGTCAGGGGTCAGTTTTTCACTCAAAGTGGTGGATGCCTGGAATGTTCTGCCTGGCACGGTGGTAGAGGCAAATACATCGAGAGGTGTTTAGCCAGGCACATGACTATGAAGAAGATGGAGAGATATGGATGTTGTGGGGATTCGTTTTCAGGTTTTTAAAAAATTTACTTTCTAGCTGTTTCAACACAGTATTGTGGGCCAAAGGGCCTGTACCTGTGCTAAACTGTTTCATGTTCTATAAGTTGTGCACACAGGTCAGCACATCACAGGAACCGGTCTTCCCTCTGTGGACTCTGTCAACATTTCTCACTGCCTCGTAGAGCAGCTAGCATGATCAAAGACCCCACCCACCCCAGAGATTCTCTCTTCTCGCCCTTCCTGTTGGGCAGAAGATACAAAAGTCTGAAAGCATGTATCCAGCAGACTCAAGAACAGCTTCTAATCCACCGCTATAAGACTCTTGACCAGACCTCCAGGATGATAAAATGCACTCTTAACCCCACAATTTGCCTCATTATGGCCTTGCACCTCATTGTCTACTTGCACTGAACCTTCTCTGTAGCATTCTGCATTCAGTTATTGTTTTGCCTTGTTCTACCTCAATGCACCTTAGTACATGTGAAAACAGTAAGCCAATTTCAATTCACCAATATCATACATAACAAAGTAAGGTGACAATGCCCTTTGAATTGAAGTCAACAAGTAACCTCCTGAATTAACTGCAGAGCATGACAAGACCCCACAGGGATCTACTGATCAGTGTGCAAGTGCAGGAGTTGTGTAGAAACAAATTATTTGTGCACAGCAGGTTCTCACCAGAGCACTTGTTTTGTGGGATTGGTTGAAATATCGATCCCTGGATATGGGGCAGACTTCATCAGAGTAGCAGCTTCTGTGAAGTAGTAGGTCTGCAGTATACCCTCCCCAAAAGTACATAGTCCCTCACAGTATGTACTCCCACAGTGGGGAGAGAGCACCCTGTGTCTGTGTACAGCTACATATCAATGAAATAAAAGTACAGTGATGGGAGATGGCTTTAACTGGTGTATTCACGTTGCAGCGAGAGAGAAATAAAACAATGGCTGTACATAGACAACAGATCAATACATTGTGCCAAGGCGGGGTGGGGGGGGTGTGGTCATTGACCTAAAAGAAATAGATCCATACATTACACTTCATCCCCCTTCAGATCAATGCAACATAAAACTGTATATGTACAAAGTATTCAATTTCCCTTTCAGAAACACATATTCCATAAACGTGTTAGAAGGGGTCATCAACAGAGCTATCATGCAACACCTATCGGCAATAACCTGCTTACGGATGCCCAGTTCAGCATCAAGGTGCCCTAGCTAAAGTGGAGTCAATGGGAATTAGGGGGAAACCCTCCACTGGTTGGAATCATACCTGACACAAAGGAAGATGGCTGTGGTGGTTGGAGGTCAATCATCTCATCCTCAGGACATCACTGCAGGATTTCCTCAGGGAAGTGTCCTAGGACCAACCATCTTCAGCTGCTTCATCAATGACTTTTGTTCCGTCATAAGTGTTTGTAGATGACTGCACAATGTTCTGCGCCATTTGTGACTCCTCAGTTAGTGAAGCAGTTCATACCCAAATGCAGCAGGACCCGGACAATATCTAGGCTTGGGCTGACAAGTGACCAGTAACATTCAAGCCAGGCAATGACCATCTCCAACAAGAGAAATTCTAACCATCGTCCCTTGACATTCAATGGCATCGCCATCACTGAATCCCCTACTATCAACATCCTGGAGGTTACTATTGACAGGAAACTGAACTGGTCTAGCCATATAAACACTGTGGCTACCAGAGCAGGTCAAAGGCTAGGGATCCTGTGGTGTATAACTCACCTCCTGACTCCCCAAAGCCTGGCCACCATCTACAAGGCTCAGGTCAGGAGTGTAATGGAATACTCACCACTCCCCTGGATGAGTGAAGCTCCATCAGCACTCAAGAAGCTTGACGCCATCCAGTACAAGGCAGCCCACTTGATTGGTACCCCTTCCACAAGCATCCAATCCCTCCACCATCAATGAACAGTTGCAGCAGTGTGTACTATCTACAAGGTGCACTGCAACAACACGCCAAAGTTCCTAAGGCAGCACCTTCCAGACCCACGACCACTACCATCTAGAAGGACAAGAACAGCAGATACCTGAGAACACCACCACTTGGAAATCCCTCTCCAAGTCAATCACCATCCTGACTTGGAAACATATCACCATTCCTTCATTGTCACTGGGTCAAAATCATGGAACTCCCTCCCTAACAGCACTGTGGGTGTACCTACACCTCAGGGACTGCAGCATTTCAAGAAGGCAGCTCATCACCACCTTCTCAAGGACAACCAGGGATGGGCAATAAATGCTGGCTTAGCTGGTGATGCCCACATACCATAAGTGAATAAACAAAAAAAATTCCAAATAAACATGTTTCCGCACTAACAGTCCATAACAACTTCACAGTTCTAAAAGTTAGTCTTTCGGGTGGCACTCTGTGTCTTTCAGGATAGCACCTCTGGACCTGTGGAGTGGCATCAGGTCATGCAGGTGTCTTGTCTAAGACAACGTTCTCAGTTTCCGGTGTCACTTTGCTGTCAGTGACATGATCATTACTGAGTTGCAAGTCTGATGGCTGTAGTGGGTCTGTCTTGTTGGACGCAGTCAACTCAGGTCTGTTCTTCGGTTGAGCATGCAGTATCTGGTCCACATGACGTCTCCATGTCTGATCTCCAACATCTACTGTCGTCCAGTTTTTGTAGCTATCCTACCAGGTGTCCACTTGTCTTCTCAGTAATCACATGCTAGGACTTCCTGCCCAACCTCGAAGCTCCTTGCCGCTTCACTTGGCTACTGGCCAAACTGTTTATTCTGCATTTCCCTCCATTCCATGTGACATCTCAGATTCCTGTTCATGAACAACACTGCAGATATTTGATTTGTTGTCACATGAACAGAGTTCCGAGACACAAAAAGGAAGTTGTCCACCTTGTGCTGTAGAGAAATGTCCTCCTTGTCCATCGCTTTAATGGACTTTTCAAGATTTGGAAAAACCTTTCAGCTAATCCATTCGCTGCTTGGTGGAGATAGCTGACTTGAAATGTCTGATGCCATTTTACTTCATGAACAGTTGGAATTCTTCTGATGTGTATTGTGGTCCGTTGTCACTCACAATTTGTTCTGGTAAACTGTTTCTGGCGAGGATAGTCCTCAGAGTGGAGACAGTCTTTGCTGAGGTGGTTGACTTCATTGGTATAACCTCCGTCCACTTTGAATGAGCATCCACAGCAATCAGAAACATGGAATCCGTGAATAGCCCAGCAAAGTCAGTATGTACTCTTTGCCATGGTGACAAGGGTGCCTGTGGGGTGCATTTTGAACTTTTTGGCATCCTGAACAGCTTTTGGTCAAGTCTTCAATCCATTTATCTATTCTCAGCCACCATAGGCTCCAGGTAAGGCTCTTCATCTTGACTAAACCCAGGTGTCCTTCATGCAGATTCTCTAACACTCTGGTGTGCAGGTTAGAGGGAACTACAACACAAGATCCACACATCAGCATTCATTGACATGGTGAAGTTGGTTTCATCTTGCTGCGAACTCTGGAACCACAGGATTACCATGAGCTGGCCATCCTTGCACGGTGATTTCATAGACTTTTGAGAGTGTCGGGCCATTCCTGGTTTCTCTTTGTATTTCTGAATCTGTTACAGGCAACTGGCCCATTAATGCTGTGTGGAACACTTCTGCTGGGCCACAAAATGAAGATTTTTCTTCAGTTGCTAACAGTGGAAGATGTGACAAGCCATCAGTGGTGGTACCCTTGAACTCTGCATCACAAGAGTGGGCTCCTCGGAACAGTGCCAATGTTATAACTGGATAGCAGACATCACTGCAATTCCCTTCCTGGATTGAAAATGGACGCAAGGGGCTGGTGATCTGTCACTGGCATAAACTTTTGTCCGTAGAGGTAGTGGTGAAACTTCTTTATTCCCCTTAATAGACTAAGGGCCTCTTGTTGATCTGTGTGTAGTTGCGTTCTGGGCTCATCAGTGATCATGAAGCAAACACAATTGGACATCCAGATCCATCTTTCATAATGTGTGACAAAACCTCTCCAATGCCATAAAAGGACATATTTCACACCAGTCTAATGGGCAGAGATGGGTCATAATGAAATGAGTGAGCAGTTCTTTGGATGTTATTAGCCTCTTTGTTTCCTTGCATGCTCTGTCACATCTGTCTGACCATTCCCGCTTTGTTCTTGCCTGTAACAGTGCATTCGATGGATGCAGTACTGTAGCAATGTTTGGGAGAAACCGGTTGTAGTGGCTTACAAGGCCCAAGAGTGACCTGAATTGTGTCACATTTTCCAGTTTGAGTGTCTGCAGCACTGCTTCAATCTTCTCTGGTGACTTATGTAAGCTGTGCTTGTCAATGACATGTCCACAATATGAGATTTTACTCTTGAGAAGCTCGCATTTCTCTCTCTTTGCGCACAGACCATACTCACTCAGCCTGGTAAGCACTTTACTGAGGTTCTGGAGGTGCTCTTCATCACTCTTGCCATTCATGATGATGTCATTGTGTTCTTGGGCTGTGTACTTGGTCCATTGATCTTTGCCAAGTTACTGGAAATGGAAAAATGCCAAAGACGAGACAATTATACTGGAACAGTCCCTTGTGAGTGTTGATTGTGAGGAATTTCCTGCTTGACTCCTCAATCTCCATTTGCAGATAGCCTTGTGACAAGTCAATCTTTGAAAACCTCTCTCTGCCCACCAAGGTGCAAAAACCTGTTCTGTTTATGGCAGGGATACTGCATGGTAGGCAGCACTGGGTTGATGCTCACCTTGAAATCCCCACATATGCAAATGGCTCCAGCCCTCCCTTTCTTGATCACTGGGACAATGGGCATGGCCCAATCGCTCAACATTGAGAGAATTTCAGATGTCTCCAGGCTTTGAAGTTCAGCATCCACTTTAGGAGATAGTGTGTAAGGTTCTAGATGCACTTTATGGAATCTTGGTGTTGCTGTTTCATCCAGTTCAGTTCTGGCCTTCATGCCTTTGAGCTTACCAATCCCCTTCTCAAACACCTTATTAGTGTTAAGCAGCTGTGCCAGTTTCTGGTTATTGCTCCCATTTGGGCTGCCATTGAGAGATTTGATTGTGTGCCAGTCTAGTTGGATTTTTCTCAATCATTCACATCTGGCCTTCTACAACACATAAAGCTCTAACTGCTGTGTTCGGCCTCCAAATGTCACGCTCACTTTCAGTTTGCCTTTGGAAGACACTTTTTCAGCAGTTGGTCTTTAGCATCACTGAGGTCTTCTCTAATAGTACTTTAGAAAGTAATCTGTTGTAGTCAGCCTCTGGAATTATAAACAAAGCTGTCCCTGTATCCAGCTCCATTTTCAGTTTGACACCAGACACATCTATTATGATCCAGACGATTTTGTAATACTATGCAGTTCTGGGCATGACAGCTCACCTTTGTCAGTCTGTATTGTCTGATTCTGTTTCACATTCAGTCACTTTATGCATTTGCTTAGTTTTGTCTTTAAAACTTTTCACTCAGTTGTGCTTCTCATCTGCCTTGCACATTCTTTCTGTGTGACCTTGTCTGTGACACTTCCTGCAGTTCTTTTCTTTGAATTAATAGTTATTTCCATCATGAGAGGATTTGCACCATTCAGGGACATTCTGTGTGTTTCACATTCCAACTACTTTTCTCTAGTTTTGCTTCATCCTTTGCTGTATTCTCCAATGGTATTGAAATGGTCAATGTCTGTTCTAAGGTTAGGTCTCTTTCGGGTAGCAGCCTCATTTGAATGCTTTGTCTATGAATGCCACATACAAGCCTATCCCTTAATGCATAAGAAAGTCCATTTCTAAAGTCACAGTACTGGGAAAGTTTGTAATGTATTCAGACAGGCTTTCTTCTTTCGACTGATCCCTTTTGTAAAATCTAAATATCTCAGCTATTACCTGCGGTTTAGGGCTCAAATAATTTTATAAAATTGGAACAATTTCGTCGAACTTCCTGCTTACAGGTTGTGTAAGAGTGTACATTCTTGGGCCCACCAAGCTGAGAAGTGTAGGGCTTTCTTCTGTTGCTCCACGTTGTTCGCTTTACCATATAATTCAACTCTCTTGATGTACTGTCTCCATTAGCACGATCAAATTTTCCAACTTTTCTGACTGAGGGCATCACTATGTTAATTTCACTAAATTCAACATGCCTTCCACTGTTACCATGCAGTGTACTCATGCATTTGTAAGTGTCTGTGATGGCTTTCTCATGTCGTTTAACTCTTGTTTTGTCCCGTGACTGTTGGTGCAGTCGGTGACATTTTCCAACATTCAGTTTCGAACTCGTCTCCCATTTGTCGTGTTTATGCCCAGCTACATATCAATTAAACAAAAGCACGCACGTGGGAGACGGCTTTAACTGGTCTATTCACTTGGCAACCAGAGAAAAAACAAATGCACCTGCACAGACAACACATCAACATGTAGTAACAAGGGCGGGAGATATTGATCTAAAAGAAATAGATCAATATATTACAGGACCTTCACCTGCGTCTGACCCCAGGAGTGTGTGATGGGATAGGTAGGAGGAAACTTCACTTGGTGACAGACCCCAGGAGTGTGCAATGGAATGGTATGAAAGGAGGTTCATCCTGTGACTCAGCATAGAAGTGTGTGATGGGACGGTATACAGGGAGCCGCACTTTGTGCCCAAGGACTGTGTGATGGTTCAGTGTACAGGGAGCTACACTCTGTACACAGACTGTGTGATGGGACGGTACACAGGGAGCTACACTCTGTACCCAGGCAGTGCGTGATGGGACGGTATACAAGGATCTACACTCTGTACCCAGGGACTGTGTGATGGGATGGTATACAGGGATCTACACTCTGTGCCCAGGGACGGTGTGATGGGAGGGTATGCAGGGATCCATACTCTGTACACAGAGACTGTGTGATGGGATGGTATAGAGGGAGCTACACTCTGTGCCCAGGGAGTGTGTGATGGGAGGGTATACAGGGATCTACACTCTGTGCCCAGAGACTGTGTGATGGGAGGGTATATAGGGAGCTACTTGCTGTGTCCAGGGACTGTGTGATGGGAGGGTATACAGGGATCTACACTCTGTGCCCAGGGACTGTGTGATGGGAGGGTATACAGGGATCTACACTCTGTACACAGAGACTGTGTGATGGGATGGTATACAGGGAGCTACACTCTGTGCCCAGGGACTGTGTGATGGGACGGTATACCGTGAGCTACACTCTGTGCCCAGGGTGTGTATGATCTCTCAGCCTGGTCAATACCACAATTCCTGACACAATCACCACTCAGTATAAAATCCCTGATGTAAACAGGAAGGACTCTCTATTTGCGGGTCACTTACTCTCGGTGATGTATTCCTCTTCAAAAGTGGGCTTCACCACGGGGGCTGCCACTGCTGTAGAGGAAGCAAGGTGTTCATTTGAAAGTTCAAAGTAAATTTATTATCAAAGTGTGTATATCTCACCGCATAGAACCCTGAGATTCATTTTCTTGCAGGGAAAAACAGATGCACAATAGAATTGATGAAAAAACATGCACAAATAAAGATTGATAATATTCAGAGGACAAAGTTTGCAAATGGAAAATAGTGGAAACATGAAGTATAAAGATCCTGTCAGCTGTATAATCAGTTCGACATGGTGACGATTGATGTTCTCCCTGGTTCAGAAGCCTGATGTTTATTGGTAATGACTGTTTCTGAATATGTTGATATGGGACCCCAGGCTCTTGTACCTCCCGCCCGACGGGAACAGTGAGAAGAGACCATGGGTGATAACAGCAACAAAAAACAACAGCTAGAGAAGTTCCTTTTTCCCTCCTTCCTACCCGCCCACCCACCCACCCACACTCAGGGTGTTCGGCTCCTCAATCCATTTCAACATTCATCAGTATCCGTAATGACCATTTTCCAGCAGGATCCTATTGTCCGGAATTTTATCACTCTTTGTTCGGAATGCAGATCCCATTATTCTTTCGCAGAGAAATCTCTGCACCACTCTCACCTCAATCCCAACAGCTCTGCCCTTACTCCAGTGACCCAACAGTCCTCAGACAAGAAGGGACAAAACTTCCAACTCTTCAGTCTCTTGAGGAATATTGCCCATGAGACATAGGAGCAGAATGAGACCATTCAGCCCACTGAGTCATGCTGTGCGTACGATCAAGGCAGATTGATTTTCCTTGTCAACCTTATTCTCCTGTCTTCTCCCCATAACCCTTGACACCCTCACTAATCAATAACCTATCAACGTATACTGTACCTCCACTTCCATCTATGGCAGTGAATTCCACAGATTCTCCGCCCTCTGGCTAAAGTAAGGTTGACAAAGGTAATGGCAGATGGCAAGAAAATGAGGTTGAGGGGGAGAATAAGTCAGCCATGATCGAATGGCATAGCACTCAATGGGCCAAATAGCCTCATTCTGTTTCTGTTTTGTGACTGAGATCAGGGTTTGTTGGTTGAATGGAATAAAAGTTTCAACTATTTACTTCCCCTCTATAGATGTTGCCTGACTTGCTGAGTTCCCCCACCATTTTGAGCGTGTGCTTAAATTCTGTGAAGGGTTACAAGGCATCATTAGTCAGTAAGTTGACCAAAACCCCTCAAACCTACCACACCCTTCAACGAGACCACGACCATTTCATTCCTGCTCCTTTTCCAATACTTTCTCCATATCCACCAATTTCTCCAACATCTGCAAATGTTTGGATGTGTCTGCAATGAGCTCCATGTCACTCTGAAACACAGAATCTAAACCGAAAATGGCTCATTCATGGGAGCATAACTTTAAGGTGCTTGGAGGAAAGTATAGACGAGATATCAGAGAAAACAATGATGGAGATTGAAGCATCAAAGTGAGTGAAGAGGGTGAATGCCATCTGCCTGCCTACAGATCGGTTGCTCTGTACCGGAGAGGGGAGAGCCTGAGAGTGTTATCCAGGATTTTTCTGCATTTCGGGTGTGGGCTTGGTCTATAGACTCTTCCTTTCAGTCTTATTATCTTTATTTCTGTGTTTTTTCACCTGATCTTTTCATTTTTTTTGTGTGGGAGGAAGGCTTTGGGGGTCGATGTGTCTGATCCGTTTTGCTCAGTTTTTGTGTGGAAGGAGAAGTTAGGGGGTTGGTGTGCTTGGCATAAATGGCGTAATTGTGTGATCAACACAGAAGCCTACAGCACCTTCAACTCGGTCAGTTCTGACCACAGAGTAGCGTCAATGCAAGTGAGACTGAGCCTGCGACAACCCAAAGCCACAGGTCCCAAGGAGAAGATAGACTTGAAGGCATTCTCCTCACAACCTATTCTTCAGCCCAGTACACAGTGGAAGTGAGAAATCGCTTCGGCTCACTGGAAAGGGAGGAGGAAGACACTGCCACTGACCGCTATCGACGGCTCATAGACGCACACATAGATGCAACAAAGAGTTTGCCTACTGTGAAGTGAATCTAGAAGAGCTGGATCTCGAAACATCCTGACATTGTCGCAGCAAAAAGTGTGGTCAATGCTTGTCATGCTGAACTTAGAAGGAGCAAAACAGAAGAGCTAAGAGACAAGTTCAAGACAACAAAGAAGAATCTCTTTGCTACCTATGACCGACTGAAGGAAGAGGGACTAGCTGAGAGGATTAGAGAGGTAGAGGCTGCTAATGAAGACAAGCAGCATGGAGAAGCATGGCACCTAGTCAACGAGATCAGCATATGGAAAAGGCCCATCAGGTCAAATAAGTGGTAAAACAGCAGAGGACCGTGTCCTGACATGCTTTGGACAGCATCCATGGAAACGATCAGTCAACATTTCAGGCTGGAACCCTTCGTCAGGACTGAAGAGGGAAGGGGTAGAGGCCCTATAAAGAAGGTGGGGGGAGGGTGGGAAGGAGAAGGCTGGTAGGTGCCAGGTGAAAAACCAATAAGGGGAAAGATAAAGGGGTGGGGTGGGGAAGCAGGGAGGGGACCCCTCCCTTCCCCCATCCCAGTTTCACTCTACCCCCTTCCCCCAGCTGCCTATCACCTACCTCATGGTTCCACCTCCTTCCACTACCTATTCCTTCTTCACCTTTCCTGCCTATCACCTCCCTGCTTCCCCTCCCCCACCCCTTTATCTTTCCCCTTACTGGTCTCCTTATCCCTGATTATTATTTCTCTAGCCTCATTTCTAATAATCCTATATCCACTTTCATCTCTTCAATTATTTTTTACATACTTCAGAAAGCTTTTACTGTCCATTTTGAGCAACACACACAAAAAATGCCGGTGAACGCAGCAGGCCAGGAGCATCTATAGGAAAAGGTATAGTCGACGTTTCAGGCCGGGACCCTTCGTTAGGACTAACTGAAAGAAGAGCTAGTATGAGATTTAAAAGTGGCGGGGGAGAGGGAGATCCGAAATGAGAGGAGAAGACAGGAGGGAAGGGGTGGATCTAAGAGCTGAGAAGTTGATTGGCCAAAGGGATACCAGGCTGGAGAAGGGAGAAGATCATGGGATGGGAAGCACGGGGAGAGAGAGAAGGGGGGAAGGGGAGCCCAGAGGGTGGAGAGCAGACAAGGAGTTATAGTGAGAGGGACAGAGGGAGAAAAAAGAGAGGAAAAAAGGGGAAAAAGTAAAAAATATATTTAAAAAATTAAATAAACAAATAAGGGATGGGGTGTGAAGAGGAGGAGGGGCATTAACGGAAGTTAGAGAAGTCAGTATTCATGCCATAAGATTGGAGGCTACCCAGATAGAAATATAAGGTGCTGTTCCTCCAACCTGAGTGTGGCTTCATCTTGACGGTAGAGGCGGCCGTGGATAGACATATCAGAATGGGAATGGGACATGGAATTAAAATGTGTGGCCACTGGGAGATCCTGCTTTCTCTGGCAGACAGAGCATAGGTGTTCAGCGAAATGGTCTCTCAGCCTGCGTCAGGTCTTGCCAATATATAGAAGGCCACACTGGGAGCACTGGACACAGTATATCACCCCAGCCGACTCACAGGTGAAGTGTCGTCTCCTTCGTCCTGGAATGAAAAGCCTCATCCTGAGAGCAGATGCGGCAGAGATGGTGGAATTGCGAGAATGTCTACTATAAGCCTACGGACTCTCACAGCTACCTGGACTATTCCTGTTCCCACCCTGTCTCTTGCAAAAATGCCATCTCCTTCTCGCAATTCCTCCATCTCCGCCGCATCTGCTCTCAGGATGAGGCTTTTCATTCCAGGACGAAGGAAATGTCTTCCTTTTTTAAATAAAGGGGCTTCCCTTCCTCCACCATCAACTCTGCTCTCAAATGCATCTCCCCCATTTCATGCACTTCTGCCCTCACCCCATCCTTCCGCTACCCCACTAGGAATAGGATTCCCCTTGTCCTCACCTACCACCCCACGAGCCTCCAGGTCCAACATATAATTCTCCGTAACTTCCACCACCTCCATCGGGATCCCACCACCAAGCACATCTTTGCCTCCCCCACTCTTTCTGCTTTCCGCAGGGATCACTCTCTACGCGACTCCCTTGTCCATTCGTCCCCCCCATCCTCCCCACCGATCTCCCTCCTGGCACTTATCCTTGTAAGCAGAACAAGTGCTACACATGCCCTTACACTTCCTCCCTCACCACCATTCAGGGCCCCAGACAGTCCTTCCAGGTGAGGCGACACTTCACCTGTGAGTCGGCTGGGGTGATATACTGCGTCCGGTGCTCCCGGTGCGGCCTTCTATCATATTTATACTTTATTGATCCCGGGGGATATTGGTTTTTGTTACAGTTGCACCATAAATAATAAATAGTAATAACACCATAAATAGTTAAATAGTAATATGTAAATTACGCCAGGAAATAAGTCCAGGACCAGCCTATTGGCTCAGGATGTCTGACCCTCCAAGGGAGGAGTTGTAAAGTTTGATGGCCACAGGCAGGAATGTCTTCCTATGACGCTCTGTGTTGCATCTCGGTGGAATGAGTCTCTGGCTGAATGTACTCCTGTGCCCACTCAGTACATTATGTAGTGGATGGGAGACATTGTCCAAGATGGCATGCAACTTAGACAGCATCCTCTTTTCAGACACCACCGTCAGAGAGTCCAGTTCCATCCCCACAACATCACTGGCCTTACGAATGAGTTTGTTGATTCTGTTGGTGTCTGCTATCCTCAGCCTGCTGCCCCAGCACACAACAGCAAACATGATAGCATTGGCCACCACAGACTCGTAGAACATCCTCAGCATCGTCCAGCAGATGTTAAAGGACCTCAGTCTCTTCAGGAAATAGGGACGGCCCTGACCCTAGACAGCCTCAGTGTTCTTTGACCAGTCCAGTTTATTGTCAATTCGTATCCCCAGGTATTTGTAATCCTCCACCATGTCCACCCTGACCCCCTGGATGGAAAGAGGGGTCACCGGTACCTTAGCTCTCCTCAGGTCTACCACCAGCTCCTTAGTCTTTTTCACATTAAGCTGCAGATAATTCTGCTCACACCATGTGACAAAGTTTCCTACTGTAGCCCTGTACTCAGCCTCATCTCCCTTGCTGATGCATCCAACTATGGCAGAGTCATCAGAGAACTTCTGAAGATGACAAGACTCTGTGCAGTATTGGTGAGACCCAACGCAGACTGGGAGACTGTTTCGCTGAACACCTACGCTCTGTCCACCAGAGAAAGCAGGATCTCCCAGTGGCCACACATTTTAATTCCACATCCCATTCCCATTCTGATATGTCTATCCACAGCCTCCTCTACTGTCAAAATGAACCCACACTCAGGTTGGAGGAACAACACCTTATATTCCGTTTGGGTAGCCTCCAACCTGATGGCATGAACATTGACTTCTCTAACTTCCGTTAATGCCCCTCCTCCCATTCTCACCCCATCCATTATTTGTTTATTTAATATTTTTTAGTATATTCTTTATTTTTTCCCCCTTTTTTTCTCTTTCACTTTTTTCTCCCTCTATCCCTCTCACTCTAACTCCTTGCCTGCTCTCCACCCTCTCGCTTGAATTTCCAGCATCTGCAGATTTCCTCGTGACTGTCCATTTTGATATTGCTTGCTAGTTTGCTTTCATATGTCATCTTCTCCTTTCTAATGATTCTTTTAGTTGCTCTTTGTAGGTTTTTAAAAGCTTCCTAATTCTCTATCTTACCGCTAATTTTTGCTCTGTTGTATGCCCTCTCTCTTGCTTTTACATTAACCTTGACTTCTCTTGTCAGCCACAGTTATATTATTTTGCCATTTGAGTATTTCTTCATTTTTGCAGAACATGTGTCCTGCAACCTTCCTCATTTTTCCCAGAAGCTCACACCATTGCTGCTCTGCTATCATCCCTGCCAGCATCTCCTTCCAGTTTACTTTGGCCAGCTCCTCTCATACCACTGTAATTTCCTTTTCTCAACTGAAATACTGCCATTTCAGACTTTACTTTCAAATTTCAAGTTGAACTCAATCATATTGTGATCATTGTCTCCTAATGGTCCCTTTACCTAAAGCTCCCTAATCGCCTCTGGTTCATTAAATAACACCCAATCCAGTATAACTGATCCCCTAGTAGACTGGACAATAATCTGCTCTAAAAAGCCATCTCATAGGTATTCGACAAACTCACGCTCTTGAGATCCATTACTAACCTGATTTTCTCAATCGACCAGCATGTTAAAATCTCCCATGACGACCATAATATTGCCCTTTTGACATACCTTTTCTATTTCCCGTTGTAATTTGTGGTCCACCTCCCAGCTGGTGGGAGGCCTGTATATAACTGCCATCAGGGTTCTTTTACCCTTCCAGTTTCTTAGCTTAACCCATAAGGATTCAACATCTTCTGATCCTAAATTACATCTTTCTAATAATTTGATGCCATTCTTTACCAGACAAGTCATGTCACCCCATCTGTCTACCTTCCCATCCCTCTGATACAATGTGTAACCTTGGACATTCAGCTCCCAACTTCAACCATCCTTCAGCCACGATTCAGTGATGGCCACATCATACCTGGCCATCTGTAATAGTGCAACAAGATCATCCACCTTATTTCTTACACTCCGTGCATTGATATATAACACTTCGAGTACTGTATTTGCTACCCTTTTGATTTTGCATCCCTAATCTACTGGTATTCACCCTGCTGGCTGCAATTTGTTCTATCATCTGCCTGCCTATCCTGACAGGCGGACTGCATGCGAACTTTGCTTTTTTACCATACGTCCTATCCTGAGTTCATTCACTCCCGTTCCCACCCTCCCTGCCAAATTAGTTTAAACCCTCCCCAATAGCTCTAACAAACCTGCCCACGAGAATATTGGTTCCCCTTGGGTTCAGGTACAACCGATCTCTTTTGAGCAGGTCATATCTCCCCCAGAAGAGATCCAAGAACTTGAAGCCCTGCCCCTGGCACCAGCTTCTTAACCACGCATTAATCTGCAAAATCATTCTGTTTCTACCCTCACTGGTGCATGGCACAGGCAGCAATCCAGAAGTTACTACCTGGGAGGTCCTGCTTCTCAACTTTCTGCCTAGCTCTCCAAATTCTCTCTTAGAACTTCTTTGCTTTTCCTTCCTATGTCATTGTTACCAATATGTACCAATATATCTAGCATGCTGTCCCTCCCCCTCCAAAATGCTGTGGATGCAATCTGAGATGTCCCTGACCCTGACACCTGAGAGGTAACATACCATCCAGGTGTCCCGTTCATGCCCACTGAACCTCCTGTCTGTTGCCCTCACTATTGAGTCCCCCATCACTACCGTTCCCCCCTTCTCCCTCTTTCCCTTCTGCACCACAGACCTACGCTCAGTGCCAGTAACCCAGTCACCATGGCATTCCCCTGGGAGGTCATTCTCCACAACAGTATCCAAAATGGTATACTTGTTTTTGAGGGCAATGGCCACAGGGGTGCTCTGCACTAACTGCCTCTTCACATTTCCATTTCTCTCCCATACAAGCTGAAAGTCATCCAGTTGCTACTCCGGATCCCTAACACGGTCTTCGAGGAGCTGCAGCCGGATGCACTTCACACAGATGTAGTTTCCTGGGAGACTCTGGGTCTCCAGGCTCCAACATCCAGCAGGAAGCACACACAACAGCCATTTACTACACTGGTTACAGCAAGAGAGAAAAAAAAGGAACCTTAACAGAAGCATACCCAGATCCAACACCTCTTTCGGGCTGAAGTCCCTTGGAGCCAAAGCCTGACACTGCTACTCTTAACGCTGGCCTACTCCCAACAATGGCCGACCTGCCTGTCCCTTCTGTACTTCTATTTAATTCACTAAGCTCTGCTCCTGTCGCCGATTGAGCCTCTAGAATGTCCGAATACCCGCAAAGCTCGCCTTTCAAACAAGCGTCGCTGACCTGCGAGAAACCGCGTCGCTGACCTGCGAGAAACCTCGTCGCTGTGCTCTGGCCCACTGCTGACTGGGCTCCATTAATTATTGACACAGTTTGTTGTTTTCTGCACTCTGGTTTATCTGTCATTGAGTTACTATTCTATAGACATGCTGAGTGTGCACAAAGACAATGAATCTCAGGGTTGTACATGGTGACATACTGTATATGTAACTTTGATAATAAAATTTACTTTGAACTTTGAAATGCCTTACTAAAGTCCGTGTAGACAAACAACATCCACTGCCTTGCCTTCATCAAATTTCCTAGTAACTTCCTTGAAAAACTTCATAGGATTGATTAGACAAGACCTACCATGCACAAAGCCATACTGACTTTCCCTAATCAGTCCACGTCTATCCAAATATTCACATATCCAGTCTCTTAGAATATCTTTAATAACTTTCCCAGTACTGATATCAGGCTCACTGGCCTATAATTTCCCGGTTTTTAGAACCTTTCTTGAACAACAGAACAACTTTGGCTATCCTCCAATCCTCTGGCACCTCATCTGTTGCTAAGAATGATTTAAATATCTCCGCTAGGGCCCTGGCAATTTCTGCAGGTGCCTCCTGCAGGGTCCGAGGGAACAGCTCGTCAGGCTCTGGGGATTTATCCACCCTAATTTGCCTCAAGATAGCAAACACTTCTTCCTCTGTAATCTGTATGGGGTCCATGACCTTGCTGCTGTTTTGCCTCACTTCGACAGACTCTGTCTGTCTCCTGAGTAAATAGAGATACAAAAAGTCCACTTAAGACCTCTTCTGGCTCCATGCATAGATTACCATCCTGATCTTCCAGTTTTGTCCCTTGCAATCTTTTTCTTCTTAACATATCCTTTAGGATTCTCCTTCGCCTTGTCTGCTAGGGCAACATCATACCTTCTTTTAGCCCTCCTGATTTCTTAAGTGTTCTGCATAAGTACCTCATTTGTTCCTACCTGCTATGCTCCTCCCCTTTTCTCTTAACCAGGGCCTCAATATCTCTTGAAAATGAAGGTTCCCTTCACTTGTTATCTTTACTTATTGTTTTGACAAACTTTGTACTCTCAAAATTTCACTTTTGAAGACCTCGCACTTACCAAGTACACCTTTGCCAGAAAACAGCCCGTCCCAATCCACACTTGCCAGATCTTTTCTGATGCCATCAAAGTTGGCCTTTCTCCAATTTAGAATCTCAACCCACAGACCAGACCTATCTTTTTCCATATTTACATTGAAACTAATGACATTATGATCACCAGATACAAAGTGTTCCCAAAAACATACTTCTGTCACCTTTCCTATCTCATTCCCTAACAGGAGATCAAGTATTACACTATCTCATTGGGACTTCTATGTACTGATCAGAAAATTTTCCTGAACACATTTGACAAACACTATCCCATCTAGTCATTTTACAGTGTGGCAGTGCAGTGGAGCTTTAAAAACCCGGTCTCTATAAAAGAGAGGTACCACTCAGCAGAGTGGTCATCGTGGGAGCAGTCGTCGTCGGAGGAGGAGTCTGAAGCAGAGTAGTAAGGCTTTGGGTCAACAGGTGGAGGCAAGCTAAGTAGGTAAGTTCATTCCTTATTTCTTATTTAACTCTTGAGAGTGGGTAGGTCTACTGAGCCAGTGTTCTGTTGTGTGTGTCAGATCTAAATTTCTGGGAGACTTCCAGCCTCCCTGATGGCAACATCTGCACCAGGTGCATCGAGATACAGCTTCTTAGAGACCGAGTTAGGGAACTGGAGATGCAGCTTGATGACCTTCAGCTTGTTAGGGAAAGTGAAGCAGTGATATTCAGGAGTTACAGGGAGGTAGTCACCCCAAGGCTTCAGGAGACAGATAAATGAAGAGGGAAGGGAGAACATCAGATGGTGAAGAACACCCCTGTAGGTTGTCCCTCTCAAAGACAAGTACTCCATTTTGAGAACGGTTGTGGGGGAGGGGGGGAACCTACCTGGCTGTGCCTCTGGCACTGAGTCTGGCCCTGCGGGTCAGAAGGGCAGGGGACTAAAGAGGATGACAGCAGTGATGGAGGACTCTATAGTCAGGGGGACAGACAGGTGATTCTGTGGATGCAAAAAGGAAACACGGATGGTAGTTTGCCTCCCAGGTGCCAGGGTCTGTGATATTTCTGAACACGTCCACAATATCCTGAAAAGGAAGGGTGAGCAGCCAGAAGTCGTGGTACATATTGGTACCAATGACATAGGTAGAAAAAAGGAGGAGGTCCTGAAAAAAAGAAAACAGGAAGCTGAGAAGTTGGGCCTTAAAGGTAGTAATCTCAGGATTGCCGCCTGCTGCCTGCTGCCTGAGAAAGATTGCTGAAGAGATAACAGATGCATTGGTCATGATCTTTCAAGAATTACTTGATTCTGGAATGGTCCCAATGGACTGGAAGATTTCAGATGTCACTCCACTCTATAAGAAGGGAGGAAGACAAAAAACAGAAATTATAGGCTAGTAAGCCGAACCTCAGAGGTTGGGAAAGTGTTGGAGTCTATTATTAAGGATGATGTTTCTGGGTACTTGGAGACTAATGATAAAATAAGTCAAAGTCAGCATGATTTCTGTAAAGGGAAATCTTGCCTGACAAATCTGTTCTTTCAGGAGGTAACAAGCAGGGTGGACAAAGGAGAGGCAGTGGATGTCATTTACTTGGATTTTCAGAAGGCGTTTGATAAGGTGTCACACATGAGGCTGCTTAACAAGATAAAATCCTATGATGTTACAGGAAAGATACTGGCATGGATAGAGGAACGGCTGACAGGCAGGAGGCAGTGAGTGGGAATAAAAGGGCCTTTTCTGTTTGGCTGCCGGTGACTATTGGTGGTCCTCAGGGATCAGTATTGGGACCGCTACTTTTCACATTGTTTCTCAATAATTTGGATAGGGAATTGGTGGCTTTGTGGCAAAGTTTGTGGATGATATGAAGACAGGTGGAGGGGTAGGTAGTGCTGAGCAAGTAAAGCGATAGTAGCAGGACTTAGACAAATTGAAAGAATGGGCAAAAAAGTGGCATATGGAATAGTGCTGCGAAATGTGTGATAATGCATTTTGGTAAAGGGAACAATAGTGCAAACTATTATCTAAATTCAAACATCAGAGGTGCAAAGGGACTTAGGAGTCCTCGTGCAGGACTTCCAGATAATCCAAATACTATTCTTCTTAAAAACCCTGTCTCTTGCAAAAATACCATCCCCTTCTCGCAATTCCTCCGTCTCCACCGCATCTGCTCTCAGGATGAGGCTTTTCATTCCAGGACGAGGGAGATGTCTTCCTTTTTTAAAGAAAGGGGCTTCCCTTCCTCCACCCTCAACTCTGCTCTCAAACGCATCTCCCCCATTTCACGTACATCTGCTCTCACTCCATCCTCCCGCCACCCCACCAGGAATAGGGTCCCCCTGGTCCTCACCTACCACCTCACCATCCTCCGGATCCAACATATTATTCTCCGTAACTTCCGCCACCTCCAACGGGATCCCGCCACTAAGCACATCTTTCCCTCCCCCAGCTCTCTGCTTTCCGCAGGGATCGCTCCCTACGCGACTCCCTTGTCCACTCGTCCCCCCCATCCCTCCCCACTGATCTCCCTCCTGGCACTTATCCTTGTAAGCGGAACAAGTGCTACACATGCCCTTACACTTCCTCCCTTACCACCATTCAGGGCCCCAGACAGTCCTTCCAGGTGAGGCGACACTTCACCTGTGAGTCGGCTGGGGTGATATACTGCGTCCGGTGCTCCCAATGTGGCCTTCTATATATTGGCGAGACCCGACGCAGACTGGGAGACCGCTTTGCTGAACATCTACGCTCTGTCCGCCAGAGAAAGCAGGATCTCCCAGTGGCCACACATTTTAATTCCACATCCCATTCCCATTCTGATATGTCTATCCACGGCCTCCTCTACTGTAAAGATGAAGCCACACTCAGGTTGGAGGAAAAACACCTTATAGTCCGTCTGGGTAGCCTCCAACCTGATGGCATGAACATTGACTTCTCTAACTTCCGCTAATGCCCCTCCTCCCCCTTGTACCCCATCCATTATTTATTTTTATACACACATTCTTTCTCTCTCACTCTCCTTTTTCTCCCTCTGTCCCTCTGACTATACCCCTTGCCCATCCTCTGGGTTCCCCCCCCCCTTGTCTCTCTCCCCGGGCCTCCTGTCCCATAATCCTCTCATATCCCCTTTGCCAATCAACTGTCCAGCTCTTGGCTCCATCTCTCCCCCTCCTGTCTTCTCCTATCATTTTGGATCTCCCCTCCTCCTCCCACTTTCAAATCTCTCACTAACTCTTCCTTCAGTTAGTCCTGACGAAGGGTCTCAGCCTGAAACGTCAACTGTACCTCTTCCTAGAGATGCTGCCCGGCCTGCTGCGTTCACCAGCAACTTTGATGTGTGTTGCCTCAATCGGCCTGTGTTTGACCATAACCCTCTACCCGTGGTGACTATGTTTACCATTGGCCTGCGTTTGACCATAGCCCTCTACCCATGTACATATTGAGATGGCTTTTAAATATTATTAATGTCTCTGGCTCAACCACTGTTTCTAACAGCTCATTCGAAATACTCACCAGCCTTTGTGTGAGAATGCTGCCCATGATTTCCTTTTAGATCTCTTGCCCCTGATCTTAAACTGATGCCCTCATTTTTAGTGCCCTCTGTCAGGGAAATTTACTGTATTCTTTCACCTTGTCTATGCTCCGTGTGATCCTCTGTCTGTCAGGTCACCAACTTTCCAGGGAACAAAGTTCTAAACTACAAGGTGAAAGAGAATCCCGAGGAATTTTATAGATATCTTAAGAGCAAAAGGATTTCAAGTGACAAAGCTGGTCCACTGGAAGATCCGAACGGTAATCCATGGGTGATGCCAAAAGAGATGGGGGAGAGCTTCAATAGATTATTTTTTCATCTGTATTTACTCAGGAGACAGACACAGTCTATCGAAGTGAGGCAAAGCAGCAGCGAGGTTCTATGAGATAACAGAACTGTGTGCCGTACTCCAGACACGGCCTGACCAGAGTTTTATAAAGTTGCAACATAACCTCTTGACTTTTGAACTCAAAGCCTCGACTAGTAAAAACAAGCATTCTATAAGCCTTCTTAACCACCCCATTGACCCGTGTAGCAGCTTTCATGGAGCTATGACCTTGGACCCAAAAATCCCTTTGCTCAACCACTGGTAAGGATCTTGCCCATATTTGCCCTACCAAGGCGCAACACCTCACATTTAGCTGGGTTAAGCTCTACCTGCTATTTCTCTGCCCATATCTGCAACGGATCTATATCATGCTGTATTCCTTGCCAATCCTCAATGCTATCTATAACTCCACCAATCTTGATACCATATGCAAACTTATTAACCCACCCATCTCCTTTTTTATCCAGGTCATCGCAAACAGCAGAGGTCCCAGCACAGGTCCCTGCAGAACTCTACTCATTATAGTCCTCCAGCTCAAATAAGTCCCTTCAACCACTATCCTCTGACTTCTATGCGTGAGCCAGTTCCAAAACCACGCAGCCAATACACCACGGACATGATGCATCATAACTTTTTTGGATTAGTTCTCATAAAGGACTTTGTCAAATGCTAGACTAAAATCCAAGTAGATAAGATCCCCCGCTCTACCCTCATCAATTTCTCTCTTCACCTTGTCAAAAAAACTCAATTAAGTTGGTTCTTACTGCCTCGTAGAGCAGCTAGCATGATCAAAGACCCCACCTACCTCAAAGATTCTCTCTTCTCGCCCCTCCTGTTGGGCAGAAGACAGAAAAGTCTGAAAGCATGTATCCAGCAGACTCAAGAACAGCTTCTAATCCACTACTATAAGACTCTTGACCAGACCTCCAGAATGATAAGATGCACTCTTTCTTTCTTTTTAAATCTTTTTATTAATTTTCCCAAGATTATAAACAAAATAACAATGTTGATACAAAGAGAATGGAATAATTAATAAAAAGATTAATTATTTAACATATACAGAAAAGATTTCAGATAACACAAGTATAGTAGACTTCCAAACTCATGATGTAATTAATCATAGAAAAAAAGTAATAAAAAGAAAAAAAATAATAAGAAACCTTCCCCCCAAAAAAAACAAAAAAAAACTAAATACTAAACCCAAAAGAGCAAACAGAACAAAACAAGGCTAGACCAATATCTTAAATCAAACAGGTTCAGTAATGTCGTCAACTCCACTCCTCCATTCATATATTTAAAGTTAATACGAAGGATTCGGAAAGGTCAAATTACATCATATGAAAATGTTGAATAAATGGTTTCCAAGTCTCTTCAAATTTAACTGAAGGATGAAAAATATCACTTCTAATTTTTTCTAAATTTAAACATAATATAGTTTGGGGAAACCATTGGAATGTAGTAGGAGGATTGGTCTCCTTCCAGTTCAATAAAATAGATCTTCTGGCCATTAAAGTAACAAATGCTATCATCCGACAGGCTGCAGAAGATGAAGATCTATGTTCTACCATTGGCAATCCAAAAATTGCTGTAATAGAATGGGGTTAAGATGCACTCTTAACCCCACAATTTGCCTCATTATAGCCTTGCACCTCATTGTCTACTTGCACTGAACTTTCTCTGTAGCTGTTACACCTTTTTTTATAGATTATTCTGCATTCAGTTATTGTTTTGCCTTGTTCTACCTCAATGCACCTTAGTACATGTGAAAACAGTAAGCCAATTTCAATTCACCAATATCATACATAACAAAGTAAGGTGACAATGCCCTTTGAATTGAAGTCAACAGGTAACCTCCTGAATTAACTGCAGAGCATGACAAGACCCCACAGGGATCTACTGATCAGTGTGCAAGTGCAGGAGTTGTGTAGAAACAAATTATTTGTGCACAGCAGGTTCTCACCAGAGCACTTGTTTTGTGGGATTGGTTGAAATATCGATCCCTGGATATGGGGCAGACTTCATCAAAGTAGCAGCTTCTGTGAAGTAGTAGGTCTGCAGTATACCCTCCCCAAAAGTACATAGTCCCTCACAGTATGTACTCCCACAGTGGGGAGAGAGCACCCTGTGTCTGACGCCGGAAGTGTGTGTTGGACGGTGTGAAGGAAGTTTCACTCTTTGTCTGACCACAGGAGTGTGTGATGGGACGGGATACAGGGAACTACACGCTGTACCCAGGGAGTGTGTGATGGGACGGTATACAGGGAGCTACACGATGTACCCAGGGAGTGTGTGATGGGACGGTATACAGGGATCTACACTCTGTGCCCAGGGACGGTGTGATGGGAGGGTATGCAGGGATCTATACTCTGTACACAGAGACTGTGTGATGGGATGGTATAGAGGGAGCTACACTCTGTGCCCAGGGAGTGTGTGATGGGAGGGTATACAGGGATCTACACTCTGTACACAGAGACTGTGTGATGGGATGGTATACAGGGAGCTACACTCTGTGCCCAGGGACTGTGTGATGGGACGGTATAGAGGGAGCTACACTCTGTGCCCAGGGAGTGTGTGATGGGAGGGTATACAGGGATCTACACTCTGTACACAGAGACTGTGTGATGGGATGGTATACAGGGAGCTACACTCTGTGCCCAGGGACTGTGTGATGGGACGGTATACCGTGAGCTACACTCTGTGCCCAGGGTGTGTATGATCTCTCAGCCTGGTCAATACCACAATTCCCGACACAATCACCACTCAGTATAAAATCCCTGATGTAAACAGGAAGGACTCTCTATTTGCGGGTCACTTACTCTCGGTGATGTATTCCTCTTCAAAAGGCATGGGCTTCACCACGGGGGCTGCCACTGCTGTAGAGGAAGCAAGATGTTCATTTGAAAGTTCAAAGTAAATTTATTATCAAAGTGTATATATCTCACCGCATAGAACCCTGAGATTCATTTTCTTGCAGGGAAAAACAGATGCACAATAGAATTGATGAAAAAACATGCACAAATAAAGACTGATAATATTCAGAGGACAAAGTTTGCAAATGGAAAATAGTGGAAACATGAAGTATAAAGATCCTGTCGGCTGTATAATCAGTTCGACATGGTGACGATTGATGTTCTCCCTGGTTCAGAAGCCTGATGTTTATTGGTAATGACTGTTTCTGAATATGTTGATATGGGACCCCAGGCTCTTGTACCTCCCGCCCGACGGGAACAGTGAGAAGAGACCATGGGTGATAACAGCAACAAAAAACAACAGCTAGAGAAGTTCCTTTTTCCCTCCCTCCTACCTGCCCACCCACCCACCCACCCTCAGGGTGTTCGGCTCCTCAACCCATTTCAACATTCATCAGTATCCGTAATGACCATTTTCCAGCAGGATCCTATTGCCCAGAATTTTATCACTCTTTGTTTGGAATGAAGATCCCACTATTCTTTGGCAGAGAAATCTCTGCACAACTCTCACCTCAATCCCAACAGCTCTGCCCTTACTCCAGTGACCCAACAGTCCTCAGACAAGAAGGGAAAAAAACTTCTAACTCTTCAATCTTTTGTAGAATATTGCCCATGAGACATAGGAGCAGAATGAGGCCATTTACCCCATTGCGTCATGCTCTGCCGTTCGATCAAGGCAGATTGATTTTCCTTGTCAACCCTATTCTCCTGTCTTCTCCCCATAACCCTTGACACCCTTACTAATCAATAACTTATCAACGTATACTGTACACCCAATGACATGGCCTCCACATCCATGAATTCCACAGATTCACTACTCTTTAGCTAAATCAATATCTCTTCATCTCTGTTCTAAAGGGATTCCCTTCTATACCGAGATTGGGCCCTCTGGTCCTAGACTCTTGCACTACTGAAAAGATCCTCCGCACGTCCACCCTATCTAGGCCTTTCAACAGGACTAACTGAAAGAAGAAATAGTAGAGATTTGAAAGTGGGAGGAGGAGGGGGAGATCTGAAATGATAGAAGACTGGAGTGGGAGGGATGGAGCCAAGAGCTGGAAAGTTGATTGGCAAAAGGGATACAGAGCTGGAGAAGGGGGAGGATCATGGGACAGGAAGCCAAGGGAGAAAGAAAGGGGGAGGGGAGCCCAGAGGAAGTTGGAGAGCAGGCAAGGAGTGATTGTGAGAGGGACAGAGAGAGAAGGAAAAAAAAGGGAGGGTATAAAAATAAATAAATAAATGATGGATGGGGTACGAAGGGGAGGAGGGGCATTAACAGAAGTTAGAGAAGTCAATGTTCATGCCATCAGGTTGGAGGCTACCCAGATGGAATATAAAGTGTTGCTCCTCCAACCTGAGTGTGGCTTCATCTTGACAGTAGAGGAGGCCATGGATAGACATATCAGAATGGGAATGGGATTTGGAATTAAAATGTGTGGCCACTGGGAGATCCTGCTTTCTCTGGCAGACAGAGCATAGGTGTTCAGTGAAATGGTCTCCCAGTCTGCGTCGGGTCTCGCCAATATATAGAAGGCTACACTGGGAGCACCGGATGCAGTATATCACCCTAGCCGACTCACAGGTGAAGTGTCACCCCACCTGGTCTGGGGCCCTGAATGGTGGTGAGGGAGGAAGTGTAAGGGCATGTGTAGCACTTGTTCCGCTTACAAGGATAAGTGCTGGGTGGGAGATCGGTGGGAAGGGATGGGGGGGACGAATGGACAAGGGAGTCGACCCCTGTGGAAAGCAGAGGCGGGGGGAGGGAAAGATGTGCTTGGTGGTGGGATCCTGTTGGAGGTGGCGCAAGTTACTGAGAATTTTATGTTGGACCCGGAGGCTGGTGGGGTGGTAGCTGAGGACAAGGGGAACCCTATCCCTAGTGGGTTGGCCGGAGGATGGGGTGAGAGCAGATGTGCGTGAAATGGGAGAGATGTGTTTGAGAGCAGAGTTGATGGCGGAGGTAGGGAAGCCCCTTTCTTTAAAAAAGGAAGACATCGCCTTTGTCCTGGACAAAGTGGAGATGGAGGAATTGCGAGAAGGGGATGGCATTTTTGCAAGAGACAGGGTGAGAACAGGAATAGTCCAGGTAGCTGTGAGAATCCGTAGGCTTGCAGTAGACATCAGTAGGTAGGCTGTCTCCAGAGACAGAGACAGAAAGATCAAGAAAGGGGAGGAAGGTGTCCGAAATGGACCAGGTAAATTTGAGGGCAGGGTGAAAGTCGGATGTAAAGTTAATGAAGTCAACGAGCTCAGCATGTGTGCAGGAAGCAGCGCCAATGCAGTCGTCGATGTAGCGAAGGAAAAATGGGGGACAGATACCAGAATAGGTTTAGAACATAGATTGTTCCACAAAGCCAACAAAAAGGCAGGCTTAGCTGGAACCCATACGGGTGCCCATGGCTACACCTTTAGTTTGGAGGAAGTGGGAGGAGCCAAAGGAGAAATTATTAAGAGTAAGGACTAATTCCGCTGGACGGAGGAGAGTGGCAGTAGAGGGGAACTGGTTAGGTCTGGAATCCAAACAGAAGCGGGGAGCTTTGAGACCTTCCTGGTGGGGGATGGAGGTATATAGGGACTGGTATCCATGGTGAAAATAAGGCGGTGGGGGCCAGGGAACTTAAAATCATTGAAGAAATCCGGAGCGTGAGAAGTGTCACAAATATAGGTAGGAAGGGATTGAACAAGGGGGGATAAAACAGTGTCGAGCTTTGCAGAAATGAGTTCGGTGGGGCAGGAGCAAGTTGAGACAATGGGTCTACCTGGACAGGCAGGTTTGTGGATCTTGGGTAGGAGGTTGAAACGGGAGGTGCGGGGTATGGGAACTATGAGGTTGGTGGCATTGGATGGGAGATCCCCAGAGCTAATAAGGTCAATGATGGTGTGGGAGACAATGGCCTGGTTCTCCTTAGTGGGGTCATGATCGAGGGGGAAATAAGGGGTATCCGCGAGTTGTCGCTGTGCCTCAGCAAAGTAGAGGTCAGTGCGCCAGACTACAACAGCGGCGGGTTTTATAGTAAGGTTAGGATTAGTGCGGAGGGAGTGGAGAGCAGAGCGTTCGGAAGGAGTGAGGTTGGAATAGGAACAAGGTGCGGTGAGTTCGAGACGGTTGATGTCGCGTCGGCAGTTAGCGATAAAGAGATCCAGAGCAGGCAGAAGACCAGAGCGAGGTGTCCAGGAAGAGGTGGAGGGTTGAAAACAGGAGAAGGAGTCATCGGTGGGGGTAGGAGAGTCCTTGCCGAAGAAGTAGGCTCGGAGAGGGCGGAAGTGGAGTTCCGCGTCATGGTGAACGCGGAGCTCGCTGAGGTGTGGGCGAAGGAGGACAAAAGTAAGACCCTTATTGAGGACAGAGCGTTCTTACTAGCTCCTCTTTCAGTTAGTCCTGACGAAGGGTCTCGGCCCGAAACGTCGACTGTACTTCTTCCTATAGATGCTGCCTGGCCTGCTGCGATTCACCAGCATTTTGTGTGTGTTGCTTTAATTTCCAGCATTTGCAGATTTTCTCATGTAGGCCTTTCAATAGTCGGTAGGTTTCAATGAACTCCTCCCTCCCACCTCCCATTCTTCCTAGCTCCAGCGAGTACAGGTCCAGAGTTACAAGTTAACATGCCTCAGCCCTAGCCCTCCCATCCTCCCTACAAGCAACTGACACCCACAGCTGGCCAAAGCCCCGATAATCTTGTTTGGACCCCCATTAGTTCGGAATGGGAGCACCGGTCGCCGGCACTGCAGATATGGCCGGGCCCCTGACAGTGGACTTGTTACTTAATCAGGAGCCAGGAATATCCCGTTTCACTGAGAAACTTTCCTGAGTAACATACACAAACTGCTGGAGGAACAAAGCAGGTTAGGCAGCATCTATGGAATGGAATATACTTTCCCGGCCGAAACCCTTCATCAGTTTTGGTCCAAAACATCTTGTATATTTTGCTCTGGATTTCCAGCATCTTGGGCACCGGAAACCCGAAACCCAAGAGGCAGACCTCTCGCTGAAGTTTACATTGCACCCACCTCCTTCGGTACCCACTTATTTTCGAAAGAGATCACATTAGAAGAGGGCGCCCGTTCCCGAACCGAGCTCCCACCTGAGTCTCGCCGAGGGTCCTTACCTAGAGGGGGGCTGAAGACGAAGTTGAACAAGACGAGAATGGGAAGGGGACCGGTGGCCCACGCCGAAGGATTAAACATTGCCCCTTGCCCGTCCCGATTTGAAAAGAAAGCGGAATTCTGAGAATGGGTGGTCTTGATCTTACCCACGCCCCTGCCTTCTCCCAAAGATTTGGCTAAACTATGTTGGTGGGATCGCTGGGCATCTCACAATGGGACAGGAAGCGTCACAAGGCCGTCTCCAGGGGGGAGCAACTATTCGTCACTTAACTTTTCACAAAACAAACTTTTGTCTATTTGACGTCACCCCAACCCCTCGTGGCTTTTTTTTTCTCTGTTCTGACACGGGAATGCCCTCTTACCCCCAAAGTCGAGTCCTGAAAAGGGTCTCGGCCGAAAACGTCGACTATCTATTCATTTCCATAGCTGCTACATGACCTGCTGAATTCCTCCAACATTTTGTGTGTGTTACTTTGGATTTCCAGCATCTGTTGGAAATTTCTGGTGTTTATCGCTCTGCTAAACCATGGAATTATCTGCAGATGATAAGGCATCTGGAATAAAAATCAAACTACTGGCATAGAAGAGGGCGCCCGTTTCCGAACCGCAGCGGAATTCTGAAAATGGGTGTTCTTGACCTTACCCACGCCCTCTTCTAACGTGATCCCTTTCGAAAACCTTTGTGTCGTCTGCAAACTTGCCAACACACCCTTCTACCCCCACATCCAGGTTGTTAATAAAAATCACGAAAAGTAGAGGTCCCAGAACAGATGCTTGTGGGTAACCACTAGTCACAATCCTCCAATCCGAATGTACTCCCTCCACCACCACCCTCTGCCTTCTGCAGGCAAGCCAATTCTGAATCCACCTGGCCAAACTTCCCTGGATCCCATGCCTTCTGACTTTCTGAATAAGCCTACTGTGTGGAACCTTGTCAAATGCCTTACTAAAATCCATATAGATCACATCCACTGCACTACCCTCATCTATATGCCTGGTCACTTCCTCAAAGAACTCTATCAGGCTTGTTAGACACGATCTGCCCTTCACAAAGCTATGCTGACTGTTCCTGATCAGACCATGATTCTCTCAATGCCCATAGATCCTATCTCTAAGAATCTTTTCCAACAGCTTTCTCACCACAGACGTAAGGCTCACTGGTCTATAATTACCCAGACTATCCCTACTACCTTTTTTGAACAAGGGGACAACATTCGCCTCCCTCCAATCCGCTGGTATCATTCCTGTGGACGAGGACATAAAGATCCTAGCCAGAGGCTCAGCAATCTCTTCCCTTGCCTCGTGGAGCAGCCTGGGGAATATTCCATCAGGCCCCAGGGACTTAGCCGTCCTAATGTATTTTAACAACTCCAACACCTTCTCTCCCTTAATATCAACATGCTCCATAACATCAACCTCACTCATATTGTCCTCACCATCATCAAGTTCCCTCTCATTGGTGAATACCGAAGAGAAGTATTCACTGAGGACCTCGCTCACTTCTACAGCCTCCAGGCACATCATCTTCCCGCCTTTATCTCTAATCGGTCCTACCTTCACTCCTGTCATCCTTTTTTTCTTCACATAATTGAAGAATGCCTTGGGGTTTTCCTTTACCCTATTCGCCAAGGCCTTCTCATGCTCTCTTCTTGCTCTTCTCAGCCTCTTAAGCTCCTTTCTTGCTTCTCTATATTCCTCAATAGATCCATCGCTGCCAAGAGATATTTGCAGTAGCAGAGGGTGTAGATTCAGCATCTCCTTCATGAACACTAACCTTCCCACCATCAGGACAATTTCAAAAGCCAATGCCTAAAGGCGGCAGCACCTCTCATGAAGGACCATCACCACCCAGGACATGCCCTTTTCTCATTACTACCATCAGGGAGGAGGTACAATAGCCAGAAGACTCACTCAGCAGTTCAGGAACAGTCCTTCCCCTCTACCAGCAGATTTTTGAACAATGAACCCATGAGTACCACCTATTTCACTTTTTAAAAAACATTATTTAGCTGTTTAAAATATTTTATTGTTTGGTAATTTTTTTATGCATTTCACTGCTACTGTCACAACACGTCAGTGATGATCCTGACTAGCTTTTAACTGTATCCCTGTGACAATAAAATAATACTTTTTAAAAATAAAAAATTACACTAGTGAATGGAATGACAAGACATTGTAATTATTTTCACTTTCTTCGTGTATTTATATCATGATTTTGTTTTTGAATCAGAACTCCCACACCTTGCTGCTCCACGAGGGGCAGTCATCACCAGAATGGGAGTCAACAATCTGCCCTTCGTTGCCTGCACCTAAAACCACCCCTCAGTCTGTTGCTATTTCTAATCTCCCGTCTATCTGACCACCACTACTACTCACCTGGATCCACCCATCACCACTCCCCAGGCTCTCCCACAATTCCCTCCTCTATCTGGATCTATCAATCACCATTCCACAATCCTCCCCTCTTCCCAGTGCAAGTGGTCTGGACCCCCGCTTCCCTCCAGATGCAGCCTGACCCGCTGAGCTCCTCCAGTAGTTTTTTATTTTTGCTCTAGAGGGCCCCTCTTTCTCCAGTTGTACACTGTATGATCAGTATTGACCGAATCTGCCCTTAGTCACACACTGTAATGCTTTGGCTGAGCTCCAAGCTTTGTAATTCTACAAGACATGGGAGCAGAATTAGGCTATCAGGCTCATCAAATCCTGCTCCACCACTCAATCATGACTATTATCCCTTTCAACCCCATTCTGCCTTCTCCCTGTAACCTTGGATGCTGCAACTAATCAAAAACCTATTCACCTGTGTTTTGAAATATACCCAATGACTTGGCCTCCACAGCCATCTGTGGCAATGAATTCCACAAATTCACCACCTTCTAGCTACAGAAATTCCTTGTTTTGGAGGGACGTCTTCTACCCTGGAGCCATGCCTCCCCCCCCCCCCAGTGCTAGACTAGACTCTTCCATTATTATTGGAAGCAGCCTCTGTGTGTCTACTCTAAGCCTTTCAAGGATTGGTCTTTTATCAATCTCTCAATTCTATCTCCAGTCCTGCCTCCCCCCTCAATCTTTCCGCCCCAGCCAGTTACAACATGGTATGCTATCTAGACCTCTTTTTAGATGCTTCTTAGAACTTACCTCCTTAATCACAGGTATGTACTGCAGCTTCACTGAAACGTTGAACATCACCACACAGGTATTAGGAATGCTGCTGAGTTTACAGCCCTGTAATCCCAGAGAGGCTCCCTGGTTCTATTTTGGAAAAAAGGGGGAGGCACAGCAGCATGAAGGTTAGCACAATGCTTTACGGTACAGATGACCCAGGTTCATTCGCTGCTGCTGCCTGCAAGGAGTTTTGTGTTCTTCCTGTGTCTGTGTGGGTTTGCTCCCACAGTTCAAAGACGTACTGGTTGGTAGGTTAATTGGTCATTGTAAATTGTCCCGTGATTAGGCTAGGACTAAATCAGGGTGTTACTGAGTGGCTTGTCTTGCAGAGCCAGAATGGCCTATTCTGTGTTGCAGCTCTTAATTACAAAAAACAGGCCTTTTTTATTGCATTGAATTTACAGGAAGACATATACATAATAGCCACTTCATTAGGTACACATGCTTGTTAATGCAAATATCTAATCAGCCAATCATGTGGCAGCAACTTGATGCACAAACAAATGCAGACATGGTCAAGAGCTTCGGTTGTTCAAATCAAACATCAGAATGGGGAAGAAATGTAATTTAAGTGACTTGACTATGGAATAATTGGTGCCCCATTGTGGCTTGAGTGCATCAGAAACTGCTGATCTTCTGGTGTACGGTGTATTGGCCTTCATCAATCGTGAAATTGAATTTAGGAGCCGAGAGGTAATGTTGCAGCTATATAGGACCCTGGTCAGACCCCACTTGGAGCACTGTGCTCAGTTGTGGTTGCTTCAGTACAAGAAGGATGTGGAAGCCATAGAAAGGGTGCAGAGGAGATTTACAAGGATGTTCCCTGGATTGGGGAGCATGCCTTATGAGGAATAGCTTGAGTGAACTCGGCCTTTTCTCCTTGGAGCGATGGAGGATGAGAGGTGACCTGATTGAAGTGTGTGAGATGACAAGAGGCATTGATTGTGTGGATAGTCAGAGGCTTTTTCCAGGGCTGAAATGGTTGCCACAAGAGGACACAGGTTTAAGGTGCTGGGGGGGGGGGGGGTAGGTACTGAGGAGATGTCAGGGGTAAGTTTTTTTTTAAAACTCAGAGTGATGAGTGCGTGGAATGGGCTGCCGTCAACGGTGGTGGAGGTGGATACGATAGGGTCTTTTAAGAGACTTTTGGATAGGCACATGGAGCTTAGAAAAATAGAGGGCTATAGGTAAGCCTAGTAATTTCCAGGTAGGGACATGTTCGGCACAACTCTGTGGGCTGAAGGGCCTGTATTGTGCTGTAGGTTTTCTATGTGTGTGTGTTTCTGGGATTTTCACACACAAGACTCAGGAGTTTACAGAGAATAGTGTGGATAAACAAAAAGCACCTTGTGAGCAGCAGTTCTCTGGGTGAAATTACCTTGTTAATGAGAGAGGTCAGAAGAAAATGGCCGGACTAGTTCTCTGACAGGAGTGCAACAGTAACTCAAATAACCACGCATTACAACAGTGGTGTGCAGGAGAGCATCTCTGAATGCATACAGTGGTTGTGGGCCTGAGTTCTTGAGTACCATAAGGCTAGATCTCTTGGTGAGGTCCAGCTTTATCCATCACTGCTTCTAGAATACGGAATGCATTAACTAAACCACATTCTCATGAGGTATGGGCTGAGGTACCAGATTGCATCTAATTACATAGCAAAACACCTAATTGCAAGCTCAATAAAAATTGAAGAACCGTCAGCCTTTTAGAAGATGGAAGATCACACTTTATTTCTGAACTACTTGCATACAAAAAAACATATTGCACATCAACCAAAGAAAATAAAAAAAATAGAAAAACAAAACTAAAAGACAAACATAGTTTGGGATCTCATACACAAGACAGTTGGAGACAGGAAACCTGCGGCTCAGATGACTTCTGGGTTTCCAAGTGTTTAAAACAGCCAGAGTGTACAGAACAGATCCAAACCAACACCACAGAGCAGGCTCACACATCCTTTGAACTGTCCAAGATGCACAGTGGGTGAAATAAAACAAAGGAACTTGGACACTGAGAAAGAAAATTACTTCATTTGTGGTTCCAACCTTGCCACCCAGACCACACAGGTGGGAAGGTCGTAATATGGGCCATACCCACCCAAAATCAACGTGACCCACTCCTGTCTCTCTGGGCAGCCGGTCACTCGGCAGACAACTGCCCAATGGGCGAGGCACCAAGTACAAGCTGCACACTCCCTCCTCTCGAACCTCAGACTCCAGACCACAGCCAGCATCGTTCATCACCTCAAGGCAATGCCAGTAACAGATCTCTCGACAGTCAAGTGGTTTACTCCTGCTAGATGGTGGCGGTCTCAATACCAGAGTCATGCACAGCTGTCCTTGGGGTCTTTTGTAAGTAGGGTCGGGTTCATGAAGTAATTTATAAAGGAAAATGGGGAAAAAAGTTTTAAAATTAGAAGTTTTTTTTGCTGCTTATGACGGTCTCATGTTCACACACACCCCCATCTGTCCACCCCTGCAGACATAGTGGGTTAACAGTATCAAAAACTGCTGCAGCTCACAGTTATACATCTCTACCAGACACTGGGCGTTAGGTTAGTGTGATGAAAACAGCTAGGCTTAGAGTGTGTTCTTTTAAATACTGACCTTTTAAATGAAGCTGCTTTGTCCTACCTCTGACGTCCCAGATAATCTCCTTTCTGCTGCTGTCCCTGGAGCCCTTGTCGATCCATTCATCTCTCTCTCTCTCTCTCTCTCTCTCTGCATCCCTTCTTTCCAGTGTTTCTACAGTTCTAACCAGCAATGATCTGACTCACATTTTACCATTATGATTCCCCCCTTGTTTATATTAGTTGTTTTTTTGATTTACTAATCAGTGCAAGTAATACAGACTGCATTGGTTTTTTTTTCCAGTGTCTCCTCACCACAAGTGTTGCATACTCATTTCCTATGTTGCTTTTCTTTTTTAAAAAAGTTTATTTTGTCTTAAACAGTTTTAAGTAACTGACATCTTTCCCTCCACTCTCTACCAAGACTTTATTTTTTTTAAAAACTGATCTATCCACCTTCTAGAACCAAACCTCTGAAGATATCTATCAGTCACTGACCTCTGCCATCGAAACTTCGGAAAACAAAACCCCACTTTTCGTTCATACTGTCAGAAGGCACAACATCTTTATTTAAATGTGTTTTTTTGTGTGTGTTTTTTTTTAATTTCCTCGAACTTTTTAATTAAATCTCAAAAAACAGATACACATATACGTCAGAACTCCTCCCCTCAAACCTCCGTCCGGTGCGGAGCTAAGGAGCGGGCCAGTGATGTGTCGAGTCGGGTAGTAAGTAGTATTCAATTTCTATCTTTGGCAAGCTTTGACAAGCACTATTGAATAAACATGATGCAAGCGGGACTGAGATTCACGGATGGAGGCTGCGGCGTTTTACGAAACACCGTTGACCACAGCCTGCTGCTTCATGGTGGGGCCAGCTTGCTCGTGCTCCTTGGTTGCGCTGCCGTTTGGGCTAGTGACAGGGCCATTGGGGACAGCGTTGGACTCCTCTCCAGGGTCTGCTCGCTCCTGGGGGGGGGGGGGCGGGGGGGGAGAAGAGGGGAAGGGTCCAAGCACAAACATACCAGGACTGAATGTCAGCTTCCACTCCCCACTTTCCGGCACCTTCTTTCTTCCCCACCAGTGAGCAAAAACTCATCACTCACGAGAACAAGATCTGCCTTGCTCACCACCCAATACTGTTACTTATTCAGCACCCCTGTAACCCAAGCTAGTACCATTTACCCAAGTCTGGACCACATCGCTCTAAGCATTTTCCATCCACATATTTGCTCAAATGTCTTAAATGTAATTGTATCTTCCTGGACCACTTTCGCTAGAAGCTTGTTTATTAAACGCCCAATACTCTGTGTGGTAAAAGTCCCCCTTAAATCTTTCCTCTCTCACCTTTAACCTATGCCCTCTAGTTCATGATCCCCAACCCTGACCTTATCTACGCCTCGTGATTTTCAATACCTCTAAGGTCACCCCTCAGCCTCCTGTGTTCTAGGATAAAAACTCCAGCCTATCCAGTCTCTCCATCATCCCGGTATTTTTCTATACCTTCCAGCTTCATACATAGAACATTACAGTAAAGACACTTCAGCTTACGACGTACTGACCTTTCAACCTATGCTAATCAATCTAACCCTTCCCTCCTACATAACTCTCGATTTTTCTTTCATTGATGTGCCTAAGAGTTTCTAAAATATTCCTAATGTATCTGCCTCTACCCCATCCTAGCAAGGTATTCCATGCGCCCCCACTCTGGAAAAAATTCCCATGCTTTCCTCCAATCAACAAATACGCCCTCAGATATTAGACATTGCCACCCTGGGTAAAAGGCACTGGCCGTCCTCTCAATCTATGCCTATTATCTTGTACATCTCTATCAAATAGCCTGTCACCCTGCGTTGCTCCAAAGAGAAGAGCCTTAGCTCTCTCAACCTATCCTAATAAGACATGCTTTCTAATCCAGGCCGCATCCTGGTAAATCTCCTCTGCACCCTCTCTAAAGCTTCCACATCTCTCCTATTATGAGGCAGCCAGAACTGAACACAATACTCCAAGTATGGTCTAAACAGAGTTTTATAGAGCTGCAACATTACCTCATGGCTCTTGAACTCAATCTCCAACTAATGAAGGCCAACATACCATACGCTGTCTTAAACACCCTGTCAACTTGTACAGCAACTTTGAGGGATGTGTGGTTGTTGATCCCAGATCCTTCTGTTCCTCCACACTGCCAACAACCTTGCCATTAATCTTGTATTCTGTCTTTAAGTTCAACCTTCCAAAGTGAATCACGTCACACTTTTCTGGGTTGAACTCCATTTCCAACTTCTCAACACAACTCTGAATCCTGTCAATGTCCCGTGTAACATATGATAACCTTCTACACTATTCACAGCACCGTCAACCTTCAGGTCATCTGCAAACTTACTAACTCACCCTTCTACTTCCTCATTCAAATCATTTATAAAAATCACAAAGAGCAGAGGTCACAGAAGGGATCTCTGGAACACAATGGTCTCCAAACTCCAGGCAGAATACGTGCCATTTACTATCACCCCCTCCTGTGTAATCCATTAAGGAATCCTTCCTTTAGAAAGGTGATCAGGGTAGCTGACTGGAGTCTTGTATAGTTGTAACCTGACAGTCCAACTCCTGTACTCACTGACCCAAATAGATGAAGGTAACTGTGCCAGACACCACTTTCTCCACCCTGTCTCGGTTGCATGTTATAGGAGGCAAGTTTGGATGCTGTCCAGCTCCGTCTGCCAGTGCAGGTAGTTTCCAGTTAACCTCAAGGCTCCACAAGCTCTGCAATCTTAGCTCACATTAACACTGACCACTGCTTGGTACAAAAAATGCATATTCATGCATCCATCTGACAGCCTCTATCATGTCTGCTTCCATCACTACCCCAGAAACCTGCTCCACTCACCTATCACTACAACACAAAAATTACCACTTACATCTCCCTGAAACTTTCCCCCACTCACTTGAAAACTATGCCCTTTAGTATTTGACAATTCTACCCTGCAAACAAGGCCATCTACCCCAGTCACTTTTATAAACTTCAGTCAGGTCTCCCCTCGGCCTATGAAACTCCAGAGAAAATAACTCAAGTTTGCCCAACCTCTCCTTATAGCACGCACCCTCTAATCCAGGTAGAACCTCTTCTGCATCCCTCTGAAGCTTTCACGTCCTTCCTGTAATGTGGTGAACTGAAATTTTATTTTTCCTGACTCTGCTGCTTAGTGCCGTGATCGATGAAGGTGTGCCATACACCCTCTTTACCACCTTTTCCTTACCAGTTGTTTCTCCGACTCTGGCTGGGGAGTTTTCTCTGATCGTTCCTTCTGCGAGATGCGTTGTCGGCTTTGAGACTCAGCACGGGAAATGTAATCGGCCACTGTAACTGAGGTAACAAACACGTCAAGGACTGGGGTGCAGTCGATGCCCAGTGCTGGCACAGACTCTGAGCAGGACAGGAATGGAGCTTTTGTCAGTGGCCACCCACTCTAATTTGACTTCTGTTTCCCATTATGACATGTTTGCCAATGAGGCCACACACAGGTAGGAGGCGTAGTACCTCATATTCCAACTTGATGGTGTGAACACCAATTTCACCAACTTATGGTCAGTTCTCCCCTCCACTTTCTCCTTTTTCAGTCCCCATTCTGGTTCCCCTTCCACCCCCTCTCTTCTCCTCACCTGCCCCATCATCTCCCTCTGATTCCCTTATTATCATTTGTTTTGTTTGTATTTGAACAATTTGTCTTCTTTTGCATATTGGTTGGTTGTCAGTCTTGGTTTGTGTGTAGTTTTTCATTGATTCTATTATATTTCCTTGTTCCACCATGAATGCAAGAAAATGAATCTCCAGGCAGTATATAGTGACTTTGATATGTCCTTTAGTAAATTTACTTTGAACCTCCTCCCTTTTGGCCCACTCTCCTCCCCCATCAGATTCCTTTTCTTTCAGCTCTTTACCTCTTCCACCTATTCCATCCCAACTTCTTAATTCACCCCCCACCAATCCTGGTCTCACCATTCACCTGCCAGCTTGTGCTCCCCCCACTCCTGCCCACCATCATATTCTGGCTTCTGCTCCCTTCCTTTCCAGCCCTGATGAAGGGTCTTGGCCCAAAATATTGACTGCTTATTCCCCTCCATAGGTGCTACCTGACCTGCTGAGTTCTCCAGCATTGTGTGTCTGTTGCTCTAGATTTTCAGCATCTACAGAATAAGACTGTAAAACATAGAGGCAGAATTATGTCATTTAGCCCATCAAGTCTGGTCCACTATTCCATCTTGGTTGATAAATTATACCTCTTAACCCCATTTCCTGCCTTCTTCCCGTAACCTTTGACACCCTTACTAATCAAGAACCTGACAACTTCCACTTTAAAAATACCCACTTATTCTCCACAGCTAGCTGTGGCAGTGAATTCCCACAGATTCACATGTTCTACCTAAGGAAATTCTTCATCTCTGCTCTAAAGGGCTGTCCTTGTATTCTGAGGCTGTGCCCTCTGGTCTTAAGACTACTCCCACTCCTGTAGAAAACTCACTCCATGTTCACCCTGTCTAGGCCTCCGATTATCTGTACACAACTTGTTCAGAGGTCAGAGGCCTGATGTCGGTGAGTCTGGGGCTGAAGATTGGAGGCTTATAGGCAGCACGTCCTGGGGTTGAAGGCCTGCATGTGAGAGTCGACGGTGGGAAATGGGCTTGATTTGCTGTTCATCTTTTGTTCAATATAAAAATCAGAGAATGTTTACAATATGCAACCTGAATTTCTTACATTTGGTGCTTGTTGTGTTATCTTTTTTGCTGGTCTTGTTCTGTGGCATGCTATGTCATCATTGTAATGTGTGGTAACACTTGTGCACTGTCCCAGCACACCCTTAGGTGTTTTGGTGTTAAAACAAATGATACATTTCACTGTACATGATAAACGTTAACCTGTACTGCCAGGCAGAGGAACCAGAGGGGAGAGGTGGGACAGCTGGATGATCGGAAATGCTGCTGGAGGGGCCAGGGGAGCCAGGTCAACACGACCTTGATGAAAAGAACTGGAAAAGTTCAGGCAGCCAGTGCCTTTTTCCCAGAGCAGGAATGGCTAATGTGAAGGGGCACAATTTTAAGGTGACTGGAGGGAAGTATTGGGGGGGGGGGGGGGGGGAGTGATGTGGGGAGAGATGTCAGAGGTAAGTGCGTGGAACATGCTGCCAAAGGCAGATACATGAAGGACATTTAAGAGACTCTTGAATGAAAGAAAAATGGGAGACTATGGGGGAGAGATGGGTTGGACTGGAGTAGGTTAAAACGTTGCCAGCACTGTGGGCTGGAAGGGCCTGTTCTATGCTGTTGTGAAGGATGCCCAGTGGTATTAAGACTGTGTGTAGCTCCAGCACTGTAGCTGATGGGAGTGACTGTATGTATTCACAGGAGGTCTCCGGATACATCCTGCCCCATTCTGCCACCAGACACCTCACCTGGTTGCCGGTCTCGGCTCAGTGAACTGTCCAGTCTGCTACCACGGTTGCGACGTCGCCGACTTCTGTTACGTCGTGGGGGTCTCCCCTCGATCTCATCTTCGGGAAGGAAAAGAGAGCAATGTCTTCACTCTGGGTTTATTCCATCACAGAAAGCCTATTATATGGGGGGGGGGGGGGAGGAACTAAACAGCTTTAACAGCTGAAAACTGATAAATTGTCAATAGATTACTTAATTTGTCATGTCAGTAAAACTCCTTAGAGAATGCAGCAGCAATTGAAGCCCAACTTTATGCTAAATGCCTTGCATTTACAGAAATAAGCAGGATTTCAATTATTATTGTGAATTGCTTAGCACAGATAGTTTTGATTTCTATATCCAAGTACAGGTTGGTACACCGGAGGGTGGAGATCACTGTTACTTTGAAAGCAGATGCAAATAACTCATACTGCTAAAATAATGCCCTCAACATCTCTGGTAGAGAAGGAAACTTTTCATTAATGCAATATAACACTTGTGAAATGGATGATGCTTCTGAAGATCACCCAAGGGTAGAAATAAGGATTTTTACCACCCTTCTCATGCTGTTTCAAGAAGGCATTGTCTAAAGAGCCCCAGCATCCGGGTCACGTTCTCACAGCTACCATTGGGCAAGAGGTACAGATACCTGAAGTCCCACACCGGGCTCAGGAACAGCTATTTTCCCTTCAACTATTCAGTTCTTGAACCAACCGGCACAACCGTCACTTTAGTTAAGCAGCACTTAGCGCTAAAATGCAGTTTTTTGTTGTAATTGTTTTCTCTGGTTAAAAAAAAAGTATAAATTCTACACAAATGATGCATTTGATGTACATTTTCATAAATGAATCAGGAGATACAGGCTGTGAAGCTGCTGCAAATAAGTTTTTCACTGTGCTTGTGTTCAGAATCAAGTTTATTATCTCCGGCATGTGCTGTGAAATTTGTTAACTTAGCAGCAGCAGTTCAATGCAATACATAATATAGAAAGAAAAAAAGATAAACTCAACTTTGACCTCAATTAATGTAGAATTCTTACTAAGTTCCCCCCACCCCTCACACGGTCAACACTCTACATGAGATGTCCATCAGGAGATGTGGAAAGGATGTTTCCCGTGGTGGGGGAAGTCTAGGACAAGATGGCACAGCCTCAGGATAGAGGGGTGTCCATTTAAAACAGATGCGGAGACATTTCTTTAGCCAGAGGGTGGTGAATTTGTGGAATTTATTACCACAGGCAGCTGTGGAGGACAGGTCATTGGGTGTATTTAAGGCAGAGCTTGATAGGTTCTTGATTGGACACGGCATCAAAGGTTATGGGGAGAAGGCTGGTGAGTGGGGCTGGGGGGGATGGGAAAACAATCAACCATGATTGAACTCAGCAGACTTGATGGGCCAAATGGCCTAACTGCTCCTATGTCTTTATGGTCACCTACCCAAACCATTCTCATTGATGGATGCACTGTCAGACTCTACAACCCCGTCCATCATCGTGACATCGTCATCAGTGCGTCGGCGGCGGGACCGCCGGCGCCGGCTGGTGTTAGCATGGGAGTCACTGGCGTCCGTGTCCCCCGTTTGATCCGTTTCTGCATTCTCCAGCAGGCTGTAGGGGTTGCTGTCTGGGTCCTTCAGCACTGGAATGTAATCAGACAACTAATTACCAATAAGAACAGTACTCGGGGTACAGGGGTATATTGGTCAGGTTATTACGTTAAGCGGCACAACCTGATTTGGGGTGTAAAGTCTAGTACAGACCAAATTATCAGCTCCAGAGCTTGCCAGCATCAAGCCACAAATGGTCACTACTCTGACCAAAAGCACTGCAGTATGAGGGGAGAAATGCTACAAGTATAAATTTGGGGCACACACAGGGTAGAAATGTTAAATTCTAGATGACATGAGAAAGGGAACATTTAAAGGCAGATTGTGGTGCAAGTTTCTATTTTGACAAGAGTGGTGGGTGCCTGGATTGGGCTGTTGAGGAATGGTAGTGGAAACATATGCAATAGTGGTGTTTAACAAACTGTTGGACATGTGAGTGTAGAGAACTACAGTGCAGAACTGGCCTTTTGGCCCATCTTGTCCATGCCAAACTTATTCTGCCTGGTTCCATCAATCTGCACCTGGACCATTGTCCTCCATACCCCTCCCATCCATGTACTTATTCAAACTTCTCTTAAATGTTGAACCAGATCCACCATTTCCACTGTCAGCTTGTATTACACCTGCACCACCTTCTGAGTGAAAATGACCCCCCTTAAATATTTCACCCTTAATCTATGACCTCTAGTTCTTACCTGAACAGAAAGCCTGCTTGCATTAACCCTATCTGCGTCCCTCACAACTTTGTTTCCCTACACTCCATGGAATAAAGTCCTAACCTATTCAACCTTTCCCTATAGCTCAGGTCCTCAAGTCCTGGGCAAATCCTTGTAAAGGTAAGGGCCTCACCTTTGTCCCCCTGCGTCCACACCTCAGTGAATTCCGTGCCCGCCACGACGTTGAGCTCTTCTTCTGCCACCTTTGTTTCCAAGCCTATTTCTTTGGCAAGGATTCCCTACACCACACCAACAACCCTTTCTCTTCCTGGATACCTCACCCTGGTCTTCTGCCTGCTCTGGACCTTTTCATTGCTAACTGCTGATGAGACATTAACAGTCTAAACTTTAACACTTCTCTCTCCCATTCCAACCTCACTCCATCCGAATGCTCTGCTCTCTATTCCCTCCGCACTAATCCTAACATCACAATCAAACCTGTAGACAAGGGAGGTACTGTAATAGCCTGGCATGCTGACCTCTGCCTTGCCGAGGCCCAGCGCCAACTCTCAGACACCTCCTCTTACAGGATCCACTAAGGAACACCAGGCCATCATCTCCCACACGATCACCAACCTTACTGACCCTGGGGATCTCTCATCCACTGCCACCAAACTCAGTTACTGCACTCCGCATCTCCCGTTTCTACCTCCTACCCAAGGTCCACAAACTCACTTGTCCAAGTAGACCCATTGTCTCAGCTGCCCCACTGAACTCATATCATGGACTGTCTTATTCCCCCCTAGTTCAGCCCCTCCCTAACTACATCTGTGACACCTCACATGCTCTGGATCCCTTCAATGATTTCAGGTTCCCTGGCCCCCATCATCTTATTTTTACTATGGATATCCAGTCCCTATACACCTCCATCCCCCACGAGGAAGGTCTCAAAGCTCTCCATTATGTTCTGAACACCAGACTTAACCAGTTCCCCTCCACCACCACTCTCCTCTGCCTCGCAGAATTGTCCTCACTCTCAATAATTTCTCCTTTGGCTCCTCCCACTTCCTTCAAACAAAAGGGGTAGTCATGGGCACCCAGCTCTGCCTGCCTGTTTGTCAGCTACGTGGAACAGTTTATGTTCTAAGCCTACTCTGGTGACCATCCTGCACTTTTCCTACCCTATATCCTACCACTTTTCCTTTCTGCACCTGTGCTGAACTTGTCGACTTCATCCACTTTGCCTCCAACTTCCACCTTGCTCTCAAATTCACCTGGTCCATTTCTTTCCTTTCTCAATCTCACTGTCTATCTCTGGAGACAGCTTATCCACCATTGTCCCACTGACTCTCACAGCTACTTAGACTACACCTTGACCCACCCTACCACTTGTAAAAACACCATCCCCTTTTCTCAATTCCTCCATCGCCACCATATCTGCTCTCAGGATGAGGCTTTTCATTCTAGAACAAAGGAGACGTCCTCCTTTTTCAAAGAAAGAAGCTTCCTTTCCTCCACCATCTCTTCCATTTCACTCACATCCGCTCTTACCCCCATTCTCCTGCCACCCTACGAGGGATAGAGTTCCTCTTTTCCTCACCTACCACCCAACCAGCCTCTGCATCCAGCACAGAATTCTCTGAAACTGCTGCCACCTCCAATGGGATCCTACCACCCCCCACCCAATTTCTGCTTACCGCAGGACTCCCTTGTCCATTCGTCCCGCCCAACTGATCTCCCTCCTGGTACTGAATTGAAATGAATTGAATTGACTTTATTTCTTACATCCTTCACATACATGAGTAAAAATCTTTACATTACGCCTCTGTCTGAATGTGCAATGTGCAATCATAGTAATATATAATAATCTATAAATAGAACAGTCAATGTAACATAGAAATACACTCAGATCAGCGTGAATTAATCAGTCTGATGGCTTGGTGGAAGAAACTGTCCCAGTGCCTGTTAGTGCTGGCTTTTAAGCTGTGATACCATTTCCCATTTGGTAGCAGCTGGAATAGATTGTGGTTGGGGTGACTTGGGTCCCCAAAGATCCTTTCACACCTGTCTTTGTAAATATCCTGAATCACGGGAAGTTCAACCACAGATGCACTGGGTTGTCCGCACCACTCTCTGCAGAATCCTGCAATTAAGGGAGGTACAGTTCCCATACCAGGCAGTGATGCAGCTAGTCAGGATGCTCTCAATTGTGCCCCTGTAGAAAGTTCTTAGGATTTGGGGGCCCATACCAAACCTCCTCAACCGTCTTGAGGTGAAGGAGGTGCTGTTGTGCTTTTTTCACCACACAGCTAGTGTGTACAGACCACGAGGTCCTCTATGATGTGGATCCTTGCAAGCAAAACAAGTGCTAAACTAGCACCTACATCTCCTCCCTCACTACCATCCAGGGCCCTAAACAGTCCTTCAAGGTGAGGCAACACTTCACCTGTGAGTCTGTTGGGGTCATTTACTGTGTTTGGTGCTCCCAGTGTGACCTCCTGTACATTGGCGAGACCCGATATAGACTGGGAGACCACTTCGCTGAGCATCTACGCTTCTTCCGCCACAACAAATGGGATCTCCCAGTGGCCACTCATTTCAATTCCGCTTCCCATTTCATTATGTCCATCCATGGCCTCCACTGTCAGGATAAGGCCATACTTAGTTTGGAAGAACAGCACCCTATATTCCGTTTGGGTAGCCTCCAACCCGATGGCATGAACATTGATTTCTCTAACTTCTGGTAAAGCCCCCTACTCTTCCTCCCACCCCACTAACTTCTTCTCCATTTGCCATCTCCTTTTTCCTCTCACTTCATCAATCAACTTCCCATCTCTTTACTTCATCCTTCCCCCTCCAAGTTTCACCTTGTGTTTCTCTCCTTCCAAATCTTCTCAGCTTTTTTCTCTCCAGTCCTGCTGAAGGGTTTCAGGCCGAAATGTAGACTGTACTTTTTCCCCATAGATGCTGCCTGGCCTGCTGAGTTCCTCCAGCATTTTGTGTGTTGTTCGGATTTCCAGCATCTGCAGATTTTCTTTGCACTATTTCAATCTAATCAACATCTTTCTTAGGTAAGTGACCAGAACTTCACAAACATGCCACATTTGGCTTCAACATAACATAGCAACTCCTGAATATGCAAGGAATTGAGGAATGCAGATCATGCGCAAGCAGAAGAGATTTAGAGATGTTTCACACAGGCATCATGAAGGGCCTATTCCTGACTGTTCTAAGTACTCAAATATCAAATCCACAAAAACCTTGGACGCCCCTGTCCAACTGATTAAAATCCAACTCATGCTTCTTTTTGAATCTCTCTGACAATCTGCCCACCTGGCCCTCTGGTCATGGGCTCTGGCCTCCAGCTCCCTCTGTTTCTGTCATAATCAGATCCACGGGCCTGTAACTCAGAAGGTCATCAGCTTGAAACTAACGTTTTCTCTGCAGAGATCGGGCAGCAACAAGGACATCTTCAAAATGTGACCCCACAAAAAGGTGCCATCCATTATGAAGGACCCCAGTCACCTTGGACTTGCTCTCTTCTCATGAGAGAGGAGATACAGGAGCCTGAAGAGAGACCCATGAAGCTTCTTCCCTTCCATCATCAGATTTCTAAACAGACAATGAATCAACCTATCTTTGCTTTTTTTTGCACTAATTTAATGTTTTAATTGTAATTCATAGTATTATGTATTACACTGAAGTGCTGTTGCTAAATAACAAATCTCATGACATGTTAGTGTATTAAAGCTGATTCTGAGATGCTGCCTGCTTCCAACATTTCATATATACAGTGGGTTATTGTTAATTCGATTATTTGGGCACCCGTTTATTTGGGATATGATGCCACTTAATTGAGATAGGAGACTTGCTGAACAGTTTCTACCTAGTGTCAGTCATGCACACTTGCGTGGCTGTTAAGACACTACACCGTCCTTATAGTGAACAGTTTTTAAATAGCATCAGTTGTGTGTTTGTGTTTAAGTAGCAGTGATTTTTGTCGCTGATGGCTGCCAAGAAATAAACAGCAAGACAATTCAGAACTATTTGCTCACTGCAAAACAGCATTCAGTCTTCAAGATGCCAGAAACAGCTGGCAGTGAAAATGAAATGATTTCACTACTTCAGCAAGTTAGGAGGTACAAAGAATTTGAAGGTATAAAGTACTGTATGAAGGCAGAACATTATTTGCACTAGGTGCCTGCATTGATCATCTTCCTTTAATCAAAAGAACACATCAAAAGTGCAATAGATAAATTTCTCTGTGAATATCTTTTTTTTTTTGGCATCCGTTAGTCTTGCGAGACCATGGATCTGCGCCTGGAAAGTCTTCACTCTCCAGGGCGCAGGCCTGGGCAAGGTTGTATGGAAGACCAGCAGTTGCCCATGCTGCAAGTCTCCCCTCTCCACGACACCAATGTTGTCCAAGGGAAGGGCATTAGGACCCATACAGCTTGGCACCAGTGTCATCGCAGAGTCTGATTAAGTGCCTTGCTCAAGGACACAACACGTTCCCTTGGCTGGGGCTGTGAATATCTATAAGGAACTAAGACTGTTTTATACTACTGTGGTAGTATTAGTAGTGTTTCAATTCATTCTGTATTTTATTTAAATACATAATTTGCTTCTCATCAGTTAAACTGCAGTTTGTTTTTTTTTTAAATATACCTTTTTAACTATTTCCATGAAACTTTGGCTAATTGGGGCAGCCAAAATGCACTGGTACTGATGTGTCTCAATGAACCAGAATCCACTATTTCAGAATTCCAACTGGCTGCCATTGTTGTTTGTGGGAAGTTGAGTGTGCATCAGCTTCTAACATGGCAACTGGATACATGCCAAGATGTCCTTGCAAAAATTTTATACATTTCAATAAAACCACACACATTTCACGGTTTAAAAAAAATGCTGACAGGTGTTTGAGTTGGAAGCCAGAACCACTGGTTTTCCTTATAAAAGAGGGTTACAATGAAATTACCTGCACTGATTGAGGAAGTGCCCCCTCGCCCTGCACCGCGACCCCTCGGGTTCGGGGCACCCCCTCGTCCACGACCTCCAGTTGGCCTCCTGCGGTTGGTATCCGAGCCCTGCCGGCGTTCCCGGTCTTCCTCTGCCTGGCCAAGTGACCAATCGCTCGTCTCATCCCGACGCTCCGATTCCGTTTCGGAAGCATTGGAGAAGTCAGAGTTGTTGTCTGGAGCAAGGAAAGCACCAACATTAGGGAAGAATGTCCTGTTGTGATGGTAATTACAGCAAGTATTGAACTGGGATATTTATATCATATCTGTCATCTCTATGCTTGGTGGGTCAAGGACACCAGTGATCAGGGTTCAATTCCTGCCACTATCTGTGAAGAGTTTGTATACCCTCCCCATGACTGTGAGAGTTCCCTCCACGTGCTCCAGTCTCCACCCACATTCCAAAGATGTACAGGTTAGGGCTAGCAAGTTGTGGGCACGATTGGAGTTAGTCTGAGAAAAGTTATAGGTACTCAGGCTGTCTGTGGTATATTTTATTTTTCATCCAAGCAGACTCTTAGGTCAAGCAGTAGAATTCAGATTTACATCTTGCCTTCTCCTTCCATTGTGACTCAGAAAGTGGCACTCACAGCCCAGAGGCAGGCCAAGTTCAAGTTTCAAGGGGTTTTGTGTGTGTAAGCCAGACCCACATACCAGTGCAGCTTCTTTATGTGAAATGCATTCAGCCACATCAAGCTGTTGTGCAAATCGATCGGGCTGTTAAGTAGGTGTATTCTTCATTAGGCAGGAAACCGAGTTCAAGAGCTGTGAGCGAATGCTGCAGCTCTATAAAACCTTGGTTATATCTGAGTGTTGTGTCCAGTACTGGGGTATTGGAGGAGATGAGGGATTAATACCAGAATCTGAATGCAGAACCACAAATAGCACAGCAAGGAAACACAAAACTAATCGATAAGCTTCTTGACCTTGGCTTCAATACCTTCTTGTGCGCCTGGATGTTTGGTTCCCTCATTTACAGACCCCAGTCAGTTTGGATTAGCAACAACATCACCACCACAATCTCCATCAACACAGGTGCACGACAAGTCAGTCTGCTTAGCCCCCTGCTCTACTGGCTTTACACTGATGACTGTGTGGCTAAGCACAGCTCCAACGCCATATTCAAGTTTGCCGACATCAGCACTGTGGTAGGCCAAATCAGCATATGGAAGGGTGATTGAGAATCTGGCTGAGTGGTGCCACAACAACAACCCGTACTCAGTGTCAGCAAGTCAAAGGAGCTGATTATTGACTTCAGGAGGAGGAAACCAGAGGTCCTTGAGCCAGTCCTCAAAGGTGGGGAGAGTCAGCAACTTTAATTTTCTCGGTGTTATAATTTCAGGAAGATCTGTATCTGGCCCAGCATGCAAGTGCAATGACAAAAGAAAGCATCGCATCTCTACCTCCTACTCTCCGTGTGGTGGAGAGCAAATTAACTGGCTGTATTACCGCCTGGTATGGTGTGGCCCAGCTCTCCTCACCATTGAGCACATCTACATGGAGCATTGTCACAGGAAAGCAGCAGCCAGCATCAGGGACCCCACCACATAAGACATCCTCTCTTCTTGCTGAGCCATCAGGAAGGTGGTGCAGGAGTCTCAGCACTCATACCACCAAGTTCAGGAACAGTTATTACCCCTAAACCATCAGGCTGTTGAACTCACTCAACTTCACTTGCCCAATCATTGAACTGTTCCCATACCTATGGACTCACTTTCCAGGACTCTTCATCTCTTCCCCTTGATATTTATTGCTTATTTATTATCTTTCTTTTTGTATTTGTACAGCTTGTCATCTTTTGCACACTGTTTGTACACCCAGTTGGTGTGGTCTTTTATTAATTCTATTGTGGTTATCGAGTATGCCTGCAAAAAATGCATTTGAAGGTTGTATATGCTGACATACATGTACTTTGATAATATATTTACTTTGAACTTTGAGTTCACAAGTAGCGAATAATGAATACCTGTATTAATCTATTAACAAAGCTGAATTTGACTGTAAATGTTTGGAATGATAAACAGCAGCAAGCTGGAGGACACAAACCTCGCCGGCCTCTCCCCCGGCCACTGTAAGAGCGCGAGCTATGCATGGAGGAAGCAGTGCTGTCATCTGTGGCATATCCACGCTCCTTGTCAGCGCGACTGGACAGTGGCCGGTACCCCACGCCGATCTGACGGAGCTGCTCGTCGATCTGCAGCCTCTCCAAACGCAGCTGCTCTACCTCCTGGTTTGGGGAAGGAGAGACAGGAAGGGATTAGGCTTCTACCACACTGTTCCATCATTTTCCCTCTTTTCCTAAATGCAAGGTACCACAGGGCAGCAAAGAACTCACACATTGCCCTCCCCACCCCCCAGCTTCACCTATCAGATATAAAAAAACAAAGCCTTTGACCTCAGGACCCTAGGCACTGTAACACCAGTCCTTTCTGAAGTCAGTCTGTTTGGGTCCTCACAAAGAAAACTAGGGCAGTGTTGGATCCAACCAAGGAATAAAACCTGTTGTGGCTGATGAAAGGGTATGGGACATCCTGAATCTGTCCCATTGAAACTACATAACGGAAGACAATAGGTGAGGCAAAAGTCTGAGGCACATATATAGAGCTGGGGCTGGGGGAGGGCTAAGACTTTTGCACAGTACTATAGTAATTTATGCATTACACTATATTGCTACTGTAAAAAAATGTGAGTGATGATGTGAGTGAATCACCTGATTCTGATATGGTTCTCTACTATGGACTACTACTATGGGAAGGGGGCAGGGAGAGGGGAGGGAGTGCGAAGCAGCAGAGAGACATTCTGTAATGATCAATAAATGGAATCGAATGACCTTGGCTGATGTCTCAGGGCTGGGTGTGTCTGCACCTGAGACCTCACCCCCCACACTCCTCCTCTGCCACCTGACCCACATCCCTCCCATGGTGCTCCACCTCACTATTCCCAACAACCTTGGTTCCTGCCAGATTTACAAACTCACTCCTCACTTCATGTTAACAAATGTGCAAAGGTTGTGGGCATCCTAGCTATGTGCCTGAAACTTTTGCACTGTATGGTATATTGTTCCTCAGCAGCTCCAGCACGCCTACTGGGACACAGGTCGCCAACAGTAGCTTGCCAGAGTATTCTGCCCTGGACTAGTTTTTCATGTTGTCTCAAGGTGTAGCCCATCATCTTCCTTCCTCTGACAAGGACGAGGTCTTTTGAGCTTCTGTTGGTGTTTCTGTAGGCTCTGGATTTTTACTATGCTAGCCCCATACCGAACCCTCCTCTTTTGGTGGTCAGGTTTGGGACCGTCCATGGTGGAGATGTTTGTTAAAGGTGCATTCCTGTCATTGAAGGCACATATCAAGAAAGATCTATTTCGTCCCTTAACCTTCTGGTTAGTTGTACATCCATGGAGCCATCCTTCAACACTAACAGGGAGCTATATATTGGATATCTGGAGTTTGGAACAGACACCAATATTGAATATTCAAAGCAGTTCTGCTAGTTGAGATGTGCTGCCATGTAAATCTGTCAATTTCGCTGACTTTATTCCCAATGTCAATGTAGATGAGCATAGCAATTGAAGCTATATTTAATAATTTATTGTTTTCTTTGAGGTTGAAGTATAAAACATTGTGTCAGGAGAGTGAGATTCTCTTGGACTCTCTCTCTCCTGGTGGTTTGCTGTGTAAATAACTTTTATATTTTCCCTTTACAGTTTGTGTGGGGCTCAGTTACAATCTGGTTGAATTCCCTTCACTCTCAGGCTGTTACATTGGATCCTGGCAATTCTTGTATAGCATTTACCCATCCAAGCAAACAAAATTCTGGTATTCTAGCAAGATGGTGGCGTGCTTGGTCGCAGTGGCCTCTCTGGGCCCAACAAATGGTGCAAATGTGTGACTCTGTTGAATAGTGGCAATAAAAAAATATTTCATTGATGAGAACACCAGAGGGGGAGCTGCATCACCTCAGTGTTGCATGGTCCAGACCCCAATGCTGCTGCGTCGCCTGCTGCAGCCACCCAGTGGAGGAAGTACCAGAGGCAGGGTGAGAGCAGAGGTGCAGTGGGCATACTGGAATCCATGCTAGGTTGGGGGATTAACCTCTGCAGGCCAGCCCTCCCACCGGTACTGCTCTCCAGTGTTTGCTCCCAGGCAGACAAGTTGGATTGCCTTCATCTGTAGCTGACTACATGAGTTGAGCTACTGCAGTGTGCTGCTTCTTGCAGAAACATGGCTCCAGGACATATCCCATGCCATGCCACTCAGGGACTGGTGCTGATATTATTTTGCAACTGTACGTGCTATCATAACTATGTGCTGTGTGTGACTATATATACTGTGTTTTTTTTTCTACCTTGGCCTGGGAAGAACACTGGTTCATTTAGCCGTATATGCATACGGTTGGATGACAATTAAACCTGAACACCCTAGGTAAGGGTCTCAAACTGAAACATCGACTGTTTCTTCCCTTCAGTTGCCTAACCTGCTGAGTTTCTCTAGTACTTTTGTGTATTGTTACACAATATTTACTGGAGGCATTAACATATGGCCTGTGCTGAGTAAAATTTCACATATTTTGTTTTGTATAGTGGTGAACCTCTGTCCCAGAGGTTGGAGAGACTGGATAACTAAAAGTATAATGGTGGAGGTAGGTGACTCCTTGGAGGATTGGAGAACTGAAAGCAATTGGGTCAATCATGACCATACTGAATGGTGGATCAGGCTTGAGGGGCCGAGTGGCCTCCTCCTGCTCCTATTTTAAAGATTAGTTTTATTTGTCATGTGTACATCCAGTGAAGCAACCTACAGCCTGAGGATGTACTGGGGCAGCCCACAAATGTTGCTGTGCTTCCAGCACCAACATAGCATGCCCACAACTCACTAACCCTAACCCTTAGGAATGTAGGAGGATACCAGAGCACATGGAGGAAAACCAGAGGGTCATGGGGAGAGTGTACAAACTTCTTACAGGTATTTGAACCTGATCTTCAGATTGCCGGCACTATAAAGTGTTATGCAATGCATTATCCTACTGTGCTACTCCCACTTTCTTTTGCACAGCAAGATTGCACACTGCTAAACTGGCTGCATTGTGATGACACTTCAGCACGCAGTTCTCTTGGATTCTGTAGCATGAAGCAGGCTGTAGCATTGGTAGATGATTAGGACCCACGATGTGAAGTACAGACAAAGCCACAGGGCATTGCACTAGGTTAAAGTCCAAGCAAAGTTTGCTGGCAAAGCATAATCCCAGAATTTACAGGTGTGATTAACTGGCTCAAGCCACCATGTAGGGAGAGTGAGACCAAGCTGTCAGCGAATGCTGAACTATAGGAGCAGCTGAATGCTTAAAATACCTCAGCCTTACAGGGACTGGCAGAAGGCTGCATGCCTGCAGTTCAGTGTTGTCAGGAGGGTGGGTGAAGATGTGACTTCCTGAGGGGCTGCACAAAGCAGCGCGCTCTCCCTGCAGAGCTTGGCCAGAACAAGACACTTCACCACCGCTGGCAGCACAGCTAAGGGTCATGACATCAGGACAAATTTAGACAAGTGATGAGCTCGGAAAAATCTATTCCCAGGGTAAGAAAGTGCCAATAATTAAATTAACAAATGTCACAAAAGATATGCATGTGGAGTGGACAGCTGTACGTTATGACCTCTGCCCACCAATACATGGTCAAGAGACATTGCTAGCCTCTTGTACAAGCTGGATTCTCTTGAGCATGTATAATCCACACCATGTAATCTCACTGCTGCAGTGTCTGTCCCTTGGAGTTGTGTTCCAAGACTAACCAGCCCTACAGCTCACCAGAACACACCATTTCTCAGAGGGGTCAGAAGTAGAAAGGGTGAGCAGCTTCAAGTTCCTGGGTGTCAACATCTCTGAAGATCTATCCTGGGCCAACATATTGATGAATTTAAGGTGGCATGCCAGTAGCTACGTTTCACTGAGTTTGAGGAGATTTGAAATGTCACCAAATTTCTACAGATACAACATTGAGAGCATTCTGACTATTCCATCACTGTCTGGTATGGAGGCTCCAATGCACAGAATCGGAAAGGGTTGCAAACTCAGCCAGATCCATCATTGATTTTAGCCTCCACAATATCAATGACATCTTCAAGATACAATGCCTCATGATGGTGACATCCATCATTAAGGGCCCTCAGTATCCAGAATGTCCTCTTCTCATTGCCACCAGCAGGGAGAAGGTACAGGAGCTTGAAGACACATTCAATGCTTCTTCCTCTCCAAATTTCTGAAAGGTTCCTGAACCCAAAAACACTACCTACCCAATTTGCACTCCTTTTCCATTATTTAAAATGTATTTCTTGCTGTAGCTTCTAGTTTTTAATGTATTGCACTATACAGCCGCACAAAAGAAGTCAGGACAAATGTCAGTGATAGTAAACAAGGTCATTAGGCCCACCAGTTCAGCGATGGACTAATGTCCCCTCTCTGCTTCCCTTTTTTGTGAAGATATCAATAACTTTTCAGAAGTACTCAATTTTTATCACCAATGCTCTTTTACACGCTAACTCTCCTGTTAAGGTTCTGACTGTTGCAGGTTACATTCATTGTAGTTATAAATACATGTATGATTCTGCATAGAAGAGCACACTGGTTACTGTTTGGCTCCCCACATAGCGGCAATAACATATCCCAAAGGCAGAAAACCACATGACCCCTCCCCTGCTCTGCCTCCCCCCACACTGCCAGCCCCATAAGGTGAGATCAACCCATGGCCAAAAATGCGTTACCGTCAGATAGGACAGGTGATACTCCAGGAGTACTTGTGCATTGATGAGATTCTCCTTAGTGCCAACGAATGTGAACGGAACCATTCCCTGTGGAAACGAGAGACACATTACAGATGACCTGTTGCCTCTCACGCAAAGCGAGGATGCAGGGATGTGTGCGTGACCACAACCAACCCAAAACCCAGATTAATGGTGTTCCGCAGGGATCTGTTGTGTGATTTTTATAAATGGCATGGATGAGGAAGTGGTTTACAGATGACACCAATGTTGGGGGTGTTGTGGATAGTGTACAGGTTGCCATATGTCTATCAGGAAATTGACAGGCATTAAGCTGAGCAGCAGCAGCGGATGGAGTTCAGTCTGGAAAAGTGTGAAGTGATGTGATTCACTTTGGAAGGTTGAACCAGAAGACAGGTTACAGGATTAGTAGCAGGATTCTTAACAGTATAGAGGAACAGAGGGATTGTAGGTCCATGTCCATAAATCCATATGCCTTAACCACCCTGCAAATTAGCAAGGTGGTTAAGGCGTATGGTGTGTGAGTCTCATTTAGTGTGGGGATTGAGTTCAAGAGTCATGAAGTAATGTTACAGCTCTATAACACTCTGGCTAGACCATATTTGGAATATTAAATTTTGGTCACTTCATTATAGAAAGAATGTGGAACCTTTAGAGAAGGTGCAGAGGAGATTTACCAAGAATTTGTCTGCATTACAAAGCATGTCTAATGAGGAATGGCTGAGCGAGCTAGGGCTTTTCTCTTTGGAGTGAAGGAGGATGACAGGTGGCTTGTCAGAGGTGTACAAGATGACAAGAGCCATAGATTGAGTGGATAGCCAGAGATATTGTTCCCCCTCTCCAGAGCAGAAATGTCTAATACAAAGGTCACTAAGGTGTTTGAGAAAAAATATGGGGGCGAGAGGGTAGTGATGTCAGAGGTGCTTTTTCAAAAACCAGAGTATGTGGAACACATTGCCAGTGGTGGCGGTAGAGTGGGCCAGGTAGTGGTTAGGATGGATCTATCCAGGATCTATCCACGGAGGCTGGTGGGGTGGTAGCTGAAGACAAAAGGAACCCTTTCCCTGCTGGAACAAGGGTAGTGAGACGACAGAATATTGGTTCTGCATCTGGATCTAGAAAAAGAACACAACTTAAGAGTCAGAAAAGTACAGCACAGAAACAGGTCCTTTGGCCCAACTAGTCCATGCCGAAACATTTTAAACTGCCTACTCCCATTGACCTGCATTAGGACCATAGCTTTCCATATTCCTACTATCCATGTACCTATCCAAATCTCACTTAAACGTTGAAATCGAGCTTGCATGCACCACTTGTACTGGCAGCTCATTCCACACCCACAAACCTATGTGCAGAAGTTTCCTCTCGTTCCCCTTAAGCTTTTTGCCTTTAATCCATGATCTCTGCTTGTAGTGGAATTCAAATGGGTGGCCACTGCGAGATCCCACTTGGTCTGGCGAACAGAACGTAGATGCTCGGTGAAGCAGTCTTCCAATCTGCATCGGGTCTCACCGATATACACAAGGCCGCACCGGAAGCACCAAACACAGTAAATGACCTCAAAAGACTCACAGGTGAAGTGTCACTTCACCTGGAAGGACCGTTTAGGGCCCTGAATGGTAGTGAGGGAAGTGGAGGGGCAGGTATAGCACTTGTTCCGCTTGCAAGGATAAGTACAGGAGGGAGATCGGTGGGGAGGGATGAACGGACAAGGGAGTCATGTAGGGAGCAATCCCTGTGGAAAGCAGAAAGTGGGGGGGGGGGGGGGGAGGGAAAAATGTGCTTAGTGGTGGGATCCTGTTGGAGGTGGAGAGAATTATGTGCTGGACACGGAGGCTGGTGGGGTGGTAGGTGAGGACAAGAAGAACCCTTTCCCTGGTGGTGTGGCAGGAGGATGGGGTAAGAACAGACGTGCATGAAATGGAAGAAATGCAGCTGAGGGTAGTGAGATGGTAGATGGTGGAGGAAGAGAAGTCCCTTTCTTTGAAAAAGGAGGACATCTCCCTCATTCTAAAATGAAAAACCTCATCCTGACAGCAGATCCTTCTAAATTTTCTCTGTACTGTCAATTTTATTTACATCTTTTCTGCAGGTAAGTGACCAAAACTGCACACAAAACTCCAAACTAAGCCTCACCAACGTCTTATACAACTTCAACATCCCATCTCTTGTACTCAGTATGTTGATTTATGAAGACCAATATACCAAAAGCTTTCTTTTCGACCATACCTACCTGTATGCCACTTTCAATGAATTATGGACCCCTATTCCCAGATCCCTTTGTTCAGCCGCACTCCTCAGTTCCCTACTGTTCACTGTGTAAGATCCATCCTGGTTGGTCCTACTGAAGTACAACAACTCACACCCTTCAGCAATAAATTTCAGCTGCCAATTTTCGGCCCATTTTTCCCAGCTCATCCAGATCCTGCTGCAAGCTGCAATAGTTTTCGTCACTGTCCAATACACCTAATCCTGGTGTCATCCGCATATTTGCTGATCCAGTTAATCACATTATCATCGATTGTTGCTACAGATGACAAACAACAACGAGCCCAGCACTGATCCCTGCAGCACCCTAGTTACAGGACTTCAGTCAGAGAGGCAACCATCCACTACCACCCTCTGGCTTCTTCTACAAAGCCAATGTCCAATCCAATTTACTACTTCATATCATCCTGAATGCTGAGCAACTGAACCTCCTTGACCAACCTCCCATGCAGGACCTTGTCAAATGTTTTACTGAAGTTCACATCCACAGCCTTGCCTTGCATCAACTTTCCTGGTAACTTCCTTGAAAAACTAAGATTGATTATACATAATCTGCCACGCACGAAGCCATGCTGACTATTCTTAATCAGTCTATGGCTATTCAAGTACTCATATCTGGGCCATAGAAAACGTAGGAAACCTACAGCACAATACAGGCCCTTCGGCCTACAATGCTGTGCCGAACATGAACTTACTTTAGAAATTACCTAGGGTTACCCATAGCCCTCTATTTTTCTGAGCTCCATGTACCTATCCAGGAGTCTCTTAAAAGACCCTATTGTATCTACCTCCACCACTGTTGCTGCCAGCCCATTCTATGCACTCACCACTCTGTGTAAAAAAAAAAAAAAAAATTACCCCTAACATCTCCTCTGTACCTACTTCCAAGCACCTTAAAACTGTTCCCTCTTGTGCTAGCCATTTCAGCCCTGGGAGAAAGCCTCTGATTATCTACATGATGAATGCCTCTCATCTTATACACCTCTATCAGGTTACCTCTCATCCTCTGTCGCTCCAAGGAGAAAAGGCCAAGTTCACTCAACCTATTCTCGTAAGGCACGCTCCCCAATCCATAGTAGTGGGAAAGTTATTGGATGGTATTCCGATGTCAGACTCACTGCCGATAATGTCCTAGTTTATTTTTAGAACCTTTCTTAACAGTGGAACATCACTGGCTAGCCTCCAATCCTCTGGTACCTCACCTGTTGCCAAGGATGATTTAAATATCTCCACTAAGGCCTCTGCAATTTCTGCACTTGCTTCCTGTAGGGTCCAAGGTAACACCTTGAGGGGCCCTGGGGATTTATCCATCCTATTTGCCTCAGGATGGCAAACACCTCTTCCTCTAATCTGGAAAGGGTCCACGAAGTCGATGCCGCTTTGCCTCACTTCTATAGACTATGTCAGTCTTCTGCGTAAATACAGAAGCAAAAATTCATTCTAGATCTCTCCCACCTCATTTGGCTCCACACAAGAATTACCATTTTGATCCTCTGAACTTATTTTGCCTATAATTAGACCAGTTCCTGAACCTGGCACCTGTTGGTCATACTGGACAGAACTTTTGAGGCGAAGCACTACCCAAGAGTTCTGAGGAGGCCTTCAACAAGCAACGAGCTAACTAACACTGCTTTATCGTAATTTCACTGTTTCCCTTTAGACTCAGAGTACTCACCTCCTCCCGGGGCAATTTCTTATCATTGTCTCCTTCAATTCGAACCCTCACGACACCGGACTTATCCACAATCTCCTGAATCACTTTCCCGTTCTTACCGATAACTTTGCCTGTATTGCAGACAGTACAGACACATATGAATGGTTAGCTAGGATAGAGGCATGTAGCACAGAAAAAGAACCTTCACCCACTGAACCATGCCAGCTATCAAACACTTTATTTGCCATGTACATTTACATGTATTAGGAATTTGCTGTGGTGTGTTGGTCAGGGTGTGACATGCAAAAAAGTTCAAAAATTATAAAAAATATTAAAATTAAGATTAAAGTACAAATGCACCAACACATAAATACCAGCATGTAACAATATAAACAGCAAGGTAACAAACCAGGTAAGGTCACAGATCTCTCAGTGGGTGAGCATCTGGGGGACAGTGACCACCGGTCCCTGGCCTTTAGCATTATCATGGAAAAGGATAGAATCAGAGAGGCCAGGAAAATTTTTAATTGGGGAAGGGCAAATTATGAGGCTATAAGGCTGGAACTTGCGGGTGTGAATTGGGATGAAGTTTTTGCAGGGAAATGTTCTATGGATATGTGGTCGATGTTTAGAAATCTCTTGCAGGACGTTAGGGATACATTTGTCACGGTGAGGAAGATAAAGAATGGTAGGGTGAAGGAACCATGGGTGACAAGTGAAGTGGAGAATCTAGTCAGGTGGAAGAAGGCAGCATACATGAGGTTTAGGAAGCAAGGTTCAGATGGATCTATTGAGGAATATAGGGTAGCAAGAAAGGAGCTTAAGAAGGGGCTGAGAGCAAGAAGGGGGCACGAGAAGTCCTTGGCGAATAGGGTAAAGGAAAACCCCAATGCATTCTTCAATTATGTGAAGAAAAAAAGGATAACAGGAGTGAAGGTAGGACCGATTAGAGATAAAGGTGGGAAGATGTGCCTGGAGGCTGTGGAAGTGAGCGAGGTCCTCAATGAATACTTCTCTTTGGTATTCACCAATGAGAGGGAACTTGATGACGGTGAGGACAATATGAGTGAGGTTGATGTTCTGGAGCATGTTGATATTAAGGGAGAGGAGGTGTTGGAGTTGTTAAAATACATTAGGATGGATAAGTCCCCTGGGCCTGACGGAATATTCCCCAAGCTGCTCCATGAGGCAAGGGAAGAGATTGCTCAGCCTCTGGCTAGGATCTTTTATGTCCTCGTTGTCCATGGGAATGGTACCGGAGGATTGGAGGGAGGCGAATATTGTCCCCTTGTTCAAAAGGTTTCAGACAGTAGGCTTATTCAGAAAGTCAGAAGGCATGGGATCCAGGGAAGTCTGGCCAGGTGGATTCAGAATTGGCTTGCCTGCAGAAAGCAGAGGGTCATGGTGGAGGGAGTACATTCAGATTGGAGGGTTGTGACTAGTGGTGTCCCACAAGGATCTGTTCTGGGACCTCTACTTTTTGTGATTTTTATTAATGACCTGGATGTGGGGGTAGAAGGGTGGGTTAGCAAGTTTGCAGATGACACAAAGGTTGGTGTTGTGGATAGTGTACAGGATTGTTGCAGATTGCAGTGAGACATTGATAAGATGCAGAAGTGGGCTGAGAAGTGGCAGATGGAGTTCAACCCGGAGAAGTGTGAGCTGGTACACTTTGGAAGGACAAACTCCAAGGCAGAGTACAAAGTAAATGGCAGGATACTTGGTAGTGTGGAGGAGCAGAGGGATCTGGGGGTACATGTCCACAGATCCCTGAAAGTTGCCTCACAGGTGGCTAGGGTAGTTAAGAAAGCTTATGGAGTGTTTGCTTTCATAAGTCGAGGGATAGAGTTTAAGAGTCACGGGGTAATGATGCAGCTCTATGAAACTCTGGTTAGGCCACACTTGGAGCACTGTGTCCAGTTCTGGTCGCCTCACTATAGGAAGGACGTAGAAGTATTGGGAAGGGTACAGAGGAGATTTACCAAAATGCTGCCTGGTTTAGAGAGTATGCATTATGATCAGAGATTAAGGGAGCAAGGGCTTTACTCTTTGGAGAGAAGGAGGATGAGAGGAGACATGATACAGGTATACAAGATATTAAGAGGAATAGATAGAGTGGACAGCCAGCGCCACTTCCCCAGGGCACCACGGCTCAGTACAAGAGGACATGGCTTTAAGGTAAGGGGTGGGAAGTTCAAGGGGGATATTAGAGGAAGGTTTTTTACTCAGAGAGTGGTTGGTGCGTGGAATGCACTGCCTGAGTCAGTGGTGGAGGCAGATACACTAGTGAAATTTAAGAGACTACTAGACAGGTGAAGGAGTAATGCGGGGATTGGCTGAGAAGGAGCAGCTGATTTAAAAAGCCGGTCGTGAGCATCGAGGAAAACAGACCTTCCAGGTCAGAGGAGGCGTGGCAGGTGAAGCTAATTACTCAAGTTATCAGCTAATATAAACAAGGTTTGCTGTAAGGGAGCGGCCTTGTCGAGGGAAGTGCCTTGTGAGAAAAGTGCAAGTCTTTGGCTCAAGAGTCTTCCGCCAGGAGGCGGAGAGAGGAGAGTACACCACAGTTGGAGATGGTGAGAAGTGGTGAAGAGATGACCGCTAGGTTGATTCAGTGTGCTGTGTGCATGATGTGGGAGGTCAGGGACACTGATAGTGCCTCTGGCTCCTACACCTGTGGAAAATGTGTCCAGATTCAGCTTCTGAAGGATCGTGTTGCAGCACTGGAGAGGCAAATGGATGACCTTAGGTTCATCCGGGAAAACAAGAGTTTTCTGGACAGGACCTACAGTGAGGTTGTTACACCGAGGATACTGGAAGAGAGAAGAGGGGGCGACGATGAGCAAGGAAAGGATGCTTGAAGTACAGGAGACCCCGGGGGATGTGCCTCTCATAAACAGGTTCACCCTCTTGGAAGCTGTTGGGACAGAAGATGATGCCAGCCTGAGAGGCGGTCAGGTCTGCGAGTCAACAATTGGCGCTGAAGCAAAGCCCAGGAGACAGACGTCAGGGAGAGCTGTGGTAGTAGGGGACTCCATAGTGAAAGGTACAGAAAGGAGATTCTGTGGCAACAGGTGAGATTTAAGGATGGTGTGTTGCCTTCCTGGTGCTGGGATCCAGGATGTCACGGACCCATTGCAGGGAATCCTCAAGAGTGAAGGTGAACATCTGGAAGCGGTGGTGCATGTCGGCACAAATGACGTGTGGAAGAAGAGGAAAGACATTCTACAGTGTGACTTCAGAGAACTCAGAAGAAGGCTGAAAAGCAGGACTTCCAGGGTGGTTATCTCCGGTTTGCTTCCAGTTCCTCGTGCTGGAGTGGGCAAGAACAGGGAGATAATGGATCTGAATGTGTGGCTGAGGAACTGGTGCAGGAAGCAAGGATTTACATTCTTGGACTATTGGGGTATGTTTCAGGGTAAGGATGAATTGTACAAAAGGGACGGGTTGCACCTTAATAAGTGGGGCACCAGCATTCTGGCAGGCAGGTTTGCCTCTGCAACACGGGTGTGTTTAAACTAAGTAGTGAGGGGACGGGGACAAACTGGAAATATAAGGATGGAGATAAAGGGAAAGTGAGAATAAGAAAAGTTAAGAAAGACAGCAGAATCAACAGAGCAGAAAGCTCAAGAAGGGATCGTACAGTATGGCCAAGTGAAATAGGAATTGATATGGGAGGTGAGGGGAGTAATGAATTAAAAGTATTGTATATGAATGCATGGAGTATAAGAAATAAAGTAGATGAGCTTGAGGTACAGTTGGAAATTGGTAAGTATGATGTTGTGGGAATAACAGAGACATGGCTTCAAGTGGACAGGGCCTGGGAAATGAATATTCAAGGGTATACGTCCTATCGAAAGGATAGACTGATGGGCAGAGGGGATGGGGTGGCTCTGTTGATGAGGAATGATATTCAGTACCTTGCAAGGGGGGACATGGAATCAGGAGACGTAGAGGCAGTATGGATAGAACTGAGAAATTCTAAGGGTAGAAAGACTCTAATGGGAGTTATCTACAGGCCCCCAAACAGTAGTCTGGATGTAGGGTGTAAGTTGAATCAAGAGTTAAAATTGGCATGTCGCAAAGGTAATGCTACAGTTGTTATGGGGGATTTCAACATGCAGGTAGACTGGAGGAATCAGGTTGGTACTTGACCCCAAGAAAGGACGTTTGTGGAGTCCCTCCGAGATGGATTCTTTGAACAACTTGTACTGGAGCCTACTAGAGAGTATGCAATTCGAGATTTAGTGTTGTGCAATGAACCGTATTTGATCAGGAACCTCAAGGTAAAGGAGCCATTAGGAGGTAGTGCCCATAATAAGTTTTAATCTACAATTTGAGAGGGAGAAGGGAAACTCGGAAGTGTCAGTATTACAGTTGAACAAAGGGAACTATGGTGCTATGTGTGAGGAGCTGGCCAATGTTCAATGGAACAATACCCTAGCAGGGATGACAGTGGAACAGCAATGGCAAGTGTTTCTGGGAATAATGCGGAAGGTGCAGGATCAGTTCATTCCAAAGAGGAAGAAAGATCCTAAAGGGAGTAAGGGGAGGCTGTGGCTGACAAGGGAAGTAATGGACAGTATAAAAATAAAAGAGAAGTATAACATAGCAAAGACGAGTGGAAAGCCAGAGGACTGGGAAACTTTTAAAGAGCAACAGAAGGTAACTAAAAAGGCAATACGCGGAGAAAAAAATGAGGTACGAAGGTAAGGTAGCCAAGAATATAAAGGAGGATAGTAGAAGCTTCTTTAGGTATGTGAAAAGGAAAAAAATAGTTAAGACCAAAACTGGGCCCTTGAAGACAGAAACAGGTGAATTTATTATGAGGAACAAGGAAATGGCAGATGAGTTGAACAGGTACTTTGGATCTGTCTTCACTAGGGAAAACACAAACAATGTCCCAGATATAATAGTGGCCAAAGGACCTAGGGTAATGGATGAACTGAAGGAAATTTATATTAGGCAGGAAATGGTGTTGGATAGACTGTTGGGTCTGAAGGCTGATAAGTCCCCGGGACCTGATGGTCTGCATCCCAGGGTACTTAAGGAGGTGGCTTTTCGTGGACGCATTGGTAATCATTTTCCAACGTTCTATAGATTCAGGATCAGTTCCTGTGGATTGGAGGCTGGCTAACATTGTCTCTCTCTTCAAGAAGGGAGGAAGAGAGAAAACGGAATTATAGACCTGTTAGCCTGATGTCGGTAGTGGGAAAGATGCTGGAGTCAATTATAAAAGATGAAATTACAATACATCTGGATAGCAGTAATAGGATCGGTCCAAATCAGCATGGATTTACGAAGGGGAAATCGTGCTTGACTAATCTTCTGGAATTTTTTGAGGATGTAACTGTGAAAATGGACAAGGGAGAGCCAGTGGATGTAGTGTACCTGGACTTTCAGAAAGCCTTTGATAAAGTCCCACATAGGAGATTAGTGGACAAAATTAGGGCACATGGTATTGGGGGTACAGTACTGACATGGATTGAAAATTGGCTGGCTGACAGAAAACAAAGAGTAGCGATTAACGGGTCCCTTTCGGAATGGCAGGCGGTGACCAGTGGGGTACTGCAGGGTTCAGTGCCGGGACCGCAGCTGTTTACAATATATATTAATGATTTAGATGAGGGAATTAAAAGTAACATTAGCAAATTTGCCGATGACACAAAGCTGGGTGGCAGTGTGAAATGTGAGGAGGACGTTATGAGAATGCAGGGTGACTTGGACAGGCTGGGTGAGTGGGCAGATGCAGTTTAATGTGAGGTTATCCACTTTACATAGAACATAGAATAGTACAGCACAGTACAGGCCCTTCGGCCCACAATGTTGTGCCGACACTCAAACCCTGCCTCCCATATATGCCCCACCTTAAATTCCTCCATATACCTGTCTAGTAGTCTCTTAAACTTCACTAGTGTATCTGCCTCCACCACTGACTCAGGCAGTGCATTCCACGCACTAACCACTGAGTAAAAAAAACCTTCCTCTAATATCCCCCTTGAACTTCCCACCCCTTACCTTAAAGCCATGTCCTCTTGTATTGAGCAGTGGTGCCCTGGGGAAGAAGCGCTGGCTATCCACTCTATCTATTCCTCTTATTATCTTGTACACCTCTATCATGTCTCCTCTATCCTCCTTCTCTCCAAAGAGTAAAGCCCTAGCTCCCTTAATCTCTGATCATAATGCATACTTCCTAAACCAGGCAGCATCCTGGTAAATCTCCTCTGCACCCTTTCCAATGCTTCCACATCCTTCCTATAGTGAGGTGACCAGAACTGGACACAGTACTCCAAGTGTGGCCTAACCAGAGTTTTATAGAGCTGCTTCGCGACTCTTAAAGTATATCCCTCGACTTATGAAAGCTAACATCCCATAATCTTTCTTAACTACCCTATCCACCTGTGAGGCAACTTTCAGGGATCTGCGGACATGTACCCCCAGATCCCTCTGCTCTTCCACACTACCAAGTATCCTGCCATTTACTTTGTACTCTGCCTTGGAGTTTGTCCTTCCAAAGTGTACCACCTCCCACTTCTCCAGGTTGAACTCCATCTGCCACTTCTCAGCCCACTTCTGCATCCTATCAATGTCTCTCCGCAATCTTCCACAATCCTCTACACTATCTACAACACCACCAACCTTTGTGTCATCTGCAAACTTGCCAACCCACCCTCCTACCCCCACATCCAGGTCGTTAATAAAAATCATGAAAAGTAGAGGTCCCAGAACAGATCCTTGTGAGACACCACTGGTCACAATCCTCCAATCTGAATGTACTCCCTCCACCACCACCCTCTGCCTTCTGCAGGCAAGCCAATTCTGAATCCACCTGGCCAAACTTCCCTGGATCCCATGCCTTCTGACTTTCTGAATAAGCCTACTGTGTGGAACCTTGTCGAATGCCTTACTAAAATCCATATAGATCACATCCACTGCACTACCCTCATCTATATGCCTGGTCACCTCCTCAAAGAACTCTATCAGGCTTGTTAGACACGATCTGCCCTTCACAAAGCCATGCTGACTGACCCTGATCAGAACATGATTCTCTAAATGCCCATAGATCCTATCTCTAAGAATCTTTTCCAACAGCTTTCCCACCACAGACGTAAAGGCTCACTGGTCTATAATTACCCAGACTATCCCTACTACCTTTTTTGAACAAGGGGACAACATTCGCCTCCCTCCAATCCTCCGGTACCATTCCCGTGGACAACGAGGACATAAAGATCCTAGCCAGAGGCTCAGAAATCTCTTCTCTCGCCTTGTGGAGCAGCCTGGGGAATATTCCATCAAGCCCCGGGGACTTATCTGTCCTAATGTATTTTAACAACTCCAACACCTCCTCTCCCTTAATATCAACATGCCCCAGAACATCAACCTCACTCATATTGTCCTCACCATCAAGTTCCCTCTCATTGGTGAAGAGAGGGGGGATCTGATTGAAGCGTATAAAATCCTAAAGGGATTGGACAGGCTAAATGCAGGAAGATTGTTCCCGATGTTGGGGAAGTCCAGAACGAGGGGGTCACAGTTTGAGGATAAAGGGGAAGCCTTTTAGGACCGAGATTAGGAAAAACTTCTTCACACAGAGAGTGGTGAATCTGTGGAATTCTCTGCCACAGGAACCAGTTGAGGCCAGTTCATTGGCTATATTTAAGAGGGAGTTAGATATATGGCCCTTGTGGCTAAAGGGATCAGGGGGTATGGAGGGAAGGCTGGTACAGGGTTCTGAGTTGGATGATAAGCCATGATCATACTGAATGGCGGTGTAGGCTTGAAGGGCCGAATGGCCTACTCCTGCACCTATTTTCTATGTTTCTATGTTTTAAGTATTCATTGAGGACCTCGCTCACTTCCACAGCCTCCAGGCACATCTTCCCACCTTTATCTCTAATCTGTCCTACCTTCACTCCTGTTATCCTTTTTTTCTTCACATAATTGAAGAATGCCTTGGGGTTTTCCTTTACCCTACTCGTCAAGGCCTTCTCATGCCCCCTTCTTGCTCTTCTCAGCCCCTTCTTAAGCTCCTTTCTTGCTTCCCTATATTCCTCAATAGACCCATCTGATCCCTGCTTCCTAAACCTCATGTATGCTGCCTTCTTCCACTTTGGTGGTAAGAACAGGAAGGCAGATTATCTAAATGGAGTTAAGTTAGGAAAAGGGGAAGTACGACGAGATCTAGGTGTTCTTGTACATCAGTCACTGAAAGCAAGCATGCAAGTACAGCAGGCAGTGAAGAAAACTAATGGCATGCTGGCCTTCATAAGAAGGGGAATTGAGTACAAGAGCAAAGAGGTCCTTCTGCAGCTGTACAGGGCCCTGCTGAGATCACACCTGGAGTACTGTGTGCAGTTTTGGTCTCCAAATTTGAGGAAGGACATTCTTGCTATTGAGGGAGTGCAGCGTAGGTTCACGAGGTTAATTCCCGGGATGGCGGGACTGTCATATGTTGAAAGATTGGAGTGACTGGGCTTGTATACTCTGGAATTTAGAAGGCTGAGAGGGGATCTTATTGAAACATAAAAGATTATTAAGGGATTGGACACGCTGGAGGCAGGAAACATGTTCCCGCTGATGGGTGAGTCCAGAACCAGAGGCCACAGTTTAAGAATAAGGGGTAGGCCATTTAGAACGGAGTTGAGGAAAAACTTTTTCACCCAGAGTGTGGTGGATATATGGAATGCTCTGCCCCAGAAGGCTGTGGAGGCCAAGTCTCTGGACGCTTTCAAGAAAGAGATGGATCGAGCTCTTAAAGATAGTGGAATCAAAGGTTATGGGGATAAGGCGGGAACTGGATACTGATTGTGGATGATCAGCCATGATCACAGTGAATGGTGGTGCTGGCTCGAAGGGCCAAATGGCCTACTCCTGCACCTATTGTCTATATATAGAGGAATTTAAAGTGGGGGGGGTTATATGGGAGGCTGGGTTTAAGGGATGGCACAACATCGTGGGCCGATTGGCCTGTACTGTTCTATGTTCCATTATAAAAGGTGGTTTAAAGTATGTACACTGTAATGACAGGGGTAGGTGATAACTGGAATGGTTGATCAGATTAACTGAAGAAACTTCTAAGATGGTGAGGTGTTTTTTTTTTAAAAAAAAAAAACCCTATAGTGCTTTCCAGAAGGGAGATTTTGGAAAAGGTGTTGGCAATGATTTTTCCTGCATTTAATGCTAATTACATTTATTCTGTCTACATTCCCAGCAGTTGCTCTGGATTCTACTCCTCAGCTGCAATGTAGAGCAGCCAATTAACCCATCAACCCCACACGTCATTGGGATGTGGGGAGCCCTGAGCACCTGTAGGAAACCACGGGGCCACACGGAGTCACTCAAACTCTACTTGGATAGAGCAGGAGGTGAGGATTGAAACTGGGTCACTGGATCTGAGGCTGCGGCTGTACCTGCTGTACCATTCTCTTCCATCCAGCACTGTCGTATACAGTGAAATGTGTTGTTTGTTGCAATGACCTTGTAGAGCAGCGGTTCCCAACCATTTTTGTTGCCATGAACCAACCATAAGCAAGGGGTCTATGGACATTAGGCTGGGAAGCTCTGCTGCAAAGCATTACACTATCAGCTACGCCACCGTGCCACCCTTTGAAACATCTGATGTCCCACAGTAGAGGCCAAGGAAAATCTTTATATTCTTCAAAGCAAACCCAATGGACTGTTCCTGCACTAGTGCTGTGGCCAGTAATCAATGGCCTATGGTCATGTGCTGGACTCAAACGCACTCCTCCTTCCCTTTCTCCCACGGTCTACTCTTCTCTCCTTTCACATTCTTTCAAGTTCTTTACCACTTTCACTTATCACCTCAGTTTCTCACTTCATACCCCTTCCCCACACACCCACTTTCCCCCTCACCTGGTCACCTTCCAGTTTGTATTCCACCCCATCCCCCACATTCTTATTGTGGCCTTCGCCCCCTTCCCTTCCAGTCCCGATGAAAGGACACAGTCCAAAATGTTGACTGTTTATTCCCTCTCCATAGATGCTGCCTGATCTGCCACGTTTTGTGTGCCGCTCTGCAGAATTTATTGTTTAAGTTAAATCTACTGTTGGGTCTAGAAGCACAGGTACAGGCCAGGTAGAGTGTCTTCTCAGAACCAGATGGCTTTTCCAATAATAGTGGTCATTACTAATGACTACTCTACTGCCCTCAAGAGTACATTGCGTAGAAAGCTAGGCAGGGAGTTAAATGCCGTCTTAAAAATCACCCCAGCCAGAAGCTCTTCAGGGTTTTTAAATGAGAAAACCTTTGTAAAAAGATAGTGCTGTTTAAAGGGCAAAAAGAGTGGATGGAGATTGATGTCTTTCTACCATGTTTGCTCCAAGTCAAAATCCAAATTAACCCACACAGGAAATGATGTAAAAACAGATAATGAACAGGAAGTGACATATGTACAAAAATAACTGGATACCAAACGAATGACACCTCTAAAAGCAGAGTACTCCCTGCCTGACATTCATGTCAAGCTTAACTAGTGAAACTAAAAGTCAAATGATCATTTCAATAAGTCTTTAGCAAAAGTCTCAGACTGATCTTGAAAACAGCCTTACTGCAGTTCTCACTTCAAAAATGTGGTTCTTGATGACACATTTGCTCGTGGTAATTTCTGATGAGCAGAGCAGTCACACCCAGAATGATGAATGTGAGGTACCTCTGAAGTGAGTTGTGCTCTCTTGATATGTCTTCGAGCTCACTGTAGTCCTCACAGTCAAGAAAGAACAGAGTTCACTTTGGAACTTTAGCTGGGGAGAAGTACCTGCCTTATCATGAACTGCGTACCTTCTGCATTCACCTGTCTTTGACAAAGATTCAGTTTGCCTGATTCAGTTGTACTGCTGTGAGATTGCTTACAAATGTGTTACCACTACAAAGGCCATCTTTGGCTACTCCTACAGTCTTCTCTTTCATAGGGTCTGAAATGACTGACACAAATTCTTCAGGACATTAGTCTTAAATGCACAGACAATGGGCTGATGAGCACCAGAGGCAGGCTTCACCCAATATGATGCAACCTAGGTCCAGTCGTTGTGCATAGGGTACATTATGCCAACCATTGTGTATACCTTACCTGCACAGATGGTGCCTCTGCCAAGTTACAGGGGAATTTCAAGAGCCAAGGGGGATCTTGTCAGTTATGTCCTTAAGTTGCAAATGATTGTGTACTGCTCCAAGGCTTGGGAATTCATTCCTGTTCTTGTGAATATAGTTGAAGTTAATGAGCAGATCTCCCCTCCTATTGACTCCACGACAAATCCACCGGCTCTGCTTCTGGTAACTTCTGATGTTCCAGAACGTGTCCTTAGAGGTACTGGGAAGTAGCTACATCTGTTGGATGCTCAGCTGGCTTCCGCCCTGCTCTGGGTATGCTGGAAGCAGTAGCCCAAGGTGCTGGGCCAGAATTTACAGCTGTATCTGGCTATAAGTCATCTGAAGTGTCAATAGGTTCTTGGCTCAGTTTCCTAGAGAGCACTGGTGCTTGCTACATCATGCCTATTTGTGTACAACAAAAATATTGTTACTATTTCTCCAGTTCTCCTTGCTACCCTCCCCAGATTCTCCACCACTATCCTGGTGATTGTCTTGTCCACATTTGGACCGATTCTGCCTCATGGAACCTCTGGTCACTCAGCATCTCACTCAAACTATTGTCCAATGGTGATTTATCACCGAGGCTTGGTGCAGCTGGTTCTGTTACAGATAGCTTCTGTTGAAAGGTGAGCCACTGAAGCACCTGGCGCACCGTTGAGCCCTGGTGTGTGGTGAACACCCATGCACTTCTCAATTTCTACATTAAATGAAGGCTCGTCTTTCTTTGGGTTTGAATCTGAAACAGAAGGTGCAGGTTCAGAAGGACTGGGGAAAATATTTGGTGTGAAGCATGACAGGAAGCTGTTTCCAACCTTTGCCTGCTGCTTTGATTTTATCCTCTGACAAGCAACCATGTTGTATTAAGAGGACTTGCACCAAAAGGTCGGTTCTTCAGTCACACCTTCCAAAAGAGATGATCACCAATGCAAGTCAGCTGCTGCTTCATTCACCTTTGCCTCCGCTACTCCTTGAGTGGACTCAATGTAGCTTTCCACGCTTAGCGCACACAGCTCTCATTCCTGCCGCTTCAGCTCTGGAACACCTATGCTAGGCGTGGTTTTACTTGAGCACTTGGCAACCAATATTGCTGGGGTCAGAAACTGACATTGTAGTACGCGGCGTTCAGATGCATCTCCAGTCTGATGATGATTTATCTTTTTACTCTTTTGTCTTCGCAGTACATTGCGTACAAAGCTAGGCAGGGAGTTAAACACCTTCTCAAAAATTACCCCAGCTGGAAATTTACTTCGAGGTTTTTAAATAGGCAAATTTTTGTTGAAAGACATTGCTGTTTCAAAGGCAAATAAAGAATGGATGACGATGGATGTCTTACGACTGTTTACTCCGTCAAAATTCAAATTAACCCGCACAGGAAATGTAAAAAGAAACTTACCAACAGGAAGTGATGTTTGTACAAAATGAGCTGCATAGAAAACAAACAGAGCCTAAACAGGTAGAACAACTATACTGTAAAATGACTCCTTATTAACCAAATTTAAATGCATAGTGGAGGATTTTAAATTTGGTTGCTGGGTTGTTTGCCCAGTGCTCTGGATTACCTGCTTGTACATTATTGTACCACCGCTTCTGACTGGGCAGAAGCTTCACTCCTGCAGTCAGGTAAAGCTCCCCCAAGCAGGCAAAACCTGGTGCAGATTGTCAGTGGGTAAAACCATGGCAGATAGACAAAAGCTCATCCATCTTATCTCAAGAATTACAGAGAATTTAAGATGGAAATTAAGCAGAGGACTGGACACTGATCACAGAGTTAGGGGGCAGTTGGCAAAAAGAAGCAATGTTGGCCTTCCTGAGAAAGCTGGAATACAAAGACCTAGAAGTTATACTTCAGTTAGGAGCCTGAATGGGCCACATATGGGGCATCATTTAATCCTGAGCATTACACCCTAGAGGGGCAGAGTGAACGTTCACCTGAATGCTTAAATGAAGGTTTATCTGCGTGCGAGGACAGGTTTAATTGGTGAACTGATGATGAGGCAGGAAGTGGGTTAAAGTTGGTGAAAGGGGAAGAAACAGAGTTTAACATTAGAGCAGACTCTTCAGGCGTAATTGTCAAAGTGATGTCAGGGTGGTAAGGTAGCACAGCAGTTAGTGTAATGCTTTACAGCACCAGTGATCGGGGTTCAATTCCCACTGCTGTCTGTACGGAGGTTGTATTTTCTCCCCGTCTCCCCGTGGCTGTATGTTTCCTCTGAGTGCTCCAGTCTCTTGCCACATCCCAAAGGTGTACGGGTTAGTTAGTGAGCTGTGGGATTGCTATGCTGGTCACAAAAGCATGACAACACTAGTGGGCTGTCCCCAGCACACTCAGACTGTGTTGGTTATTAACACAAACATTTCACTGTGTATTTTGATCTACAAGTGACAAAGCAAATTGATATGTCTGTCTATAAGCAGACAAATTTAAAGTGTAAAATTTATACATTCTTTCATAATAAATGTGCCTAGAATCTTGAATCTTTGAATCCTCCCAATTATAATCAGTGGAAACCTGGACTATCCCTCAAAGGGCTGGAAATTTCAAACCAAACTTGGAAGATGTTTGCTTCAAAGCAGAGTTGGAAGATGTTATATGACCCCAAGTGTTAAGAGCATTAGGGGGCATATAGCAAAGAGAAAGCATCTCTGAATGAAAGAGGGGGCTGAAAGAGCTGAATAACAGATCACAGCAATAAAGAGTGCTCCAAAAGGTCACCAGTGTGTTTTCTGAAAACAATGGAGGTTTGGGAACATAGGAGAGAATCATCTCCACTTCCTACTCTAACTCCCTGACAAAAGACAAGCCTTCCATCCAGTTTATAAAGCGTGAATGATTACCGATGGAGCGAAGAAATGGGTTTTGAGAAACACTTACCAACCAGGCTGCGTGGCACTTGGACCGAATTTTCCGAGAATTCTAGATAGCCTCTAGCCTGTTTCACTGCTTCGGGTGTCTGGGGGAAGATAGGAAAGTCTTTTAGAGCACTACAGCAAACAGAGACCTCATCTAGTCCATGCAGAACTACTCTGCCTAGCCCTACTGACCTGCAACTGGACCATAAGCCCTCCATATTCCTCCCATCAGAAGACCACAAGACATAGGAGCAGAATTAGGCCATTTGGTCCATCGACTTTACTCCGCCAATCAAGGGTGATCCTTGACTCCCTTCCTTAGCCCCACTCCCCAGCCTTCTCCCCGTGACCTTTAAAGTTGCAGCCAATCAATAACCTATCAATTTCCACCTTAAGTACACCCAGTGAGCTGGCTTCCACAGATCCATGTACTTATCTAAACTTCTCTTAAATGCTGAAATCAAAGCTGCATTTATCACTTCAGGTTCTCTATTTCACCTTTCATCTTTAACCCATGGCCTAAGTAACCTCAGTGGAAAAGGCATACTTGCATTTATCCTATCTATAGCCCTCATGATTTGGTATACCTGTTGCAACACTGTAGTAATTGGGGCATTATTGTGGTAATTGAAGGGTGCTGTGGGGCCATGGGGATGAGAGGAAGATACAACGCGGTAGTGGTCATTAGACAATGATTAGGAGTTTCATCCAAAACCCTTCCTACTTCCCAATACAGGAGCAGCTGGAAGCAGAGTGATGCCAGATCTGAATTACTCTGATCAGACTTCCATAAAAGAATGGAGAGAGTTAACATGGGCAAAGTTGTTTTTAAAATATCAAACCTGACCTGATACACATTCCCAATAATAGCTCCAATTCAGGAGGAATCTACAAGAGGTTGTGAGGGGTTAAGACTGAATGGTGAAGCAGACTCGATAGGCTGACTGGTCTTGTGCTCCTGTGCGGAGATGTACGATATGCTCTTATAAGGAGTGAATGAGGTGAGTAACAGGTACATTTATTGGGAAGCTGAATACATTAAAGGAATTGTGATGGAGGTCAAGGGTGGGGGACAGCTAGTAAGAAAGTAAGGGCTGAAGACTAAGGTCTAACCTGTAAAATAACTTATCAATTATTGCCACAGATCATATCCCTGGGACTGTGTTGCTAAAAGACTTAGAATGACTAGCAATTCTAATCGGATTTTACAAGTAAAGTGCAAACTTGACAGCTGATGGGTTACAGACGTAGACAACCTGCTGCCTCACCTCTCCATAAATTCGGAACGTGCAAGTGTCTTCGTCGAGTTCAATTGCAGTCACCCCAGGAACCTTCCTGGCCTGCTGAATGTTGGCACCATGTGTTCCGATGGCAAGTCCCATCAAATCCTCGCGGACACTGAACTCCTCCTGGAATGCAGCTGCCAGTTGCTTGGTGGTCTGCAGGAGGCGAGAGTGAGATATTACTCATATTAAGTCAATATACTAGCCCATGGAGTCACATGTCTTTGGGATGTGGAAGGAAGCTGGAGCACCCAGGAGAAACCCATGTACCCAAAGGGAGACAATGAAAACTCCACATGCACTGCTGGAGGTTGGGATTGAATCTGCTAATTATGGGAATGGACCCTGTTTCATCAGGACTGTAAAGTGTTAGGCTAAACGCAACACTATCGTGCTCCCTTTTGTCTTGGCAGTGTACTGCTGCTTCACGCAACCACCTTCCTGCAAGGTTACCAATCCCCAAGCATCAGATCCAGTTCCTCTTCTCACCTCAAGGTGTTTAGTGGCCTCCTCATTTCGAGACATCAGCATCAGTTTGGTACGAATACTGCGGAAGTGCATGTCGCTCAGCAAGCCTGCACGCTTCACGGTCGACTCATTTATGGACTGAGGGATTGACAAGATGCACGTTACGTCAAAGACACACAGAGGCAGTTTCCCCCATTTGCTTACGAATGGGGTACAAGAATACAAAGGAAGTGGCAAACAAGAAGAAACCCAAAGCTTAGCTCTCATTTATCCTGCACTTGAGTTCTTTTAACCTCAGATCGCCAATGTCCACTTTCACCCTCAGAACTAAAAAAAACAGAAATGCTGGAAACACTCAGGACAAGCAACACCTTTGGAGGATGTAGAGGGAGAACATTCCAGGTCATTGACCTTCCAGCCAAAATTCCTTTTTCACAGATGTCACCTTTTCCACTTGCCAAGTGCCGCCAATAATTTCTGCTCAGTTCCAGCACCTTCAGTAAAGATTCTGTGGCAGCTATTTACACATCCCAAGAGCCCATTTTTGCTCATTACAAAATGTTGTGGGTACTATAGTCTGAAATTAAACAGAATTAACAATTCAGAAAAGTTTTTTTTTGGAGCTTGCAGACCTGAAACACCGCTATCTCTAGAAATCATAAACACAAGAGATTCCGCAGTTGCTGGAGATCCAGAGCAACACACACAGAATTAAACAGTCTACCCTTAGACCATAATACACAGGAACAAAATTAGGCCATTCAGACCACTGAGTCTGCCCCACCATTCCATCATGGCTGATTCCAGATCCCACTCAACCCCATACACTTACCTTCTTGCCACATCCTTTAAAATGCCCTGACCAATCAGGAAAATAGCAACTTCCGCCTTAAATATACCCATGGACTTGGCCTCCACCGCAGTCGGTGGCAGAGCATTCCACTGATTCACTACTGTCTGGTTAAAAAAATTCCTCTTTACCTCTGTTCTAAAAGGTTGTCGCTCAATTTTGAGGCTGTGCCCTCTAGACCTGGATAACCCTACCATAGGAAACATCCTCTCCACATCCACCCATCTAGTCCTTTCAACATTCGGTAGGTTTCAATGAGATCCCTCCGCATTCTAATTTCCAGTGAATACAGGCTCAATGCTGTCAAACGCCTCTCACAGGTTAATCGTTTCATTCCCGGAATCATCATTGTAAATCTCCTCTGTATTCTTTCCAATGACAGCACATCCTTTCTGAGATATGCGGCCCAAAACTGTTGAGAATACTCCAAGTGCAGCCTGACTAGTGTCTTATAAAACCTCAGCATTATCTCCTTGCTTTTATATTCTATTCTCCTTGAAATAAATGCCAACATTGCATTTGCCTTCTTTACCACAGACTCGACCTGTAAATTAACCTTCTGGAAGTCTTGCATGAAGACTCCTAAGTCCCTTTGCACCTCTGATGCTTGAACCTTCTCCCCATTTAGTTAATAGTCTACAGTATTGTTCCTTTTACCGAAATGCATTATCATACATTTCCCAACACTGTATTCCAGGGGTCCCCAACCTTTTCTGCATTGCGGACCGGTTTAATATTGACAATATTCTTACGGACCAGCCGACCGTGGGGGGGGGGGGTAGGGTTGCCAATGGATAAGAGTAGCAGTCAAATGCGTTTTTTACCCGGGAAGACTACAATGGCCATGAAGCCTTGCGTGGGCACCAGTGCATGCGCGTCGTGACCCGCTGATTCCCGCCCTGCAGCAAATCCTTTTTGGCGATTCTGTTCGTGAGGGTGGGTATTAATCACTACTGGAATATAGGCGATAAGTGGGTAATACACTCAATTTTGTTTCTAAAAGGGCTTATCTAACGAATTTAATATTAAACACACAGCGCGTATTTTCCTCACATGAATACAGTGATAAGTCAATTATCAGGGGAGAACAGGGGAGCTTGAAGTGTTGAACGAACTTCCAGTAGAAGTGGTAGAGGCAGGTTCGATATTATCATTTAAAGAAAAATTGGATGGATATATGGACAGGAAAGAAATGGAGGGTTATGGGCTGAGTGCAGGTCGGCGGGACTAAGTGAGAGTAGCGTTCGGCACGGACTAGAAGGGCCGACATAGCCTGTTTCCGTGCTGTAATTGTTATAGGGTCACTTATAAGTCAATAGTATCATAATGTTTTAAGTAACATTTGAATATTAAACACACAGCACATATTTTCCCCGTATAAATATATAAAATCATTGCAACACACCAATATCGCTGAATCAGTGGGAGCCCTGGGATTGTTTCCCTGCAACAACACCGTCCTATTGAGGGGTGATGGTAGACAGCGATTCTCGAAGGGGGTTCCATGTGTCCAGTCTATTCCGCAATTTAGTTTTCGTTGCATTCATTGCAGAAAACTCCACTTCGCAGAAAAATGTTGGAAATGAAAGCAACGTTTTCAGTGCTTTCGTAGCTATCTCAGGATATTTAGCCTTGACTTTGATCCAAAGTGCCGACAGAGATATTATGTCAAACATACTTTTCACCCCGTCGTCATTTACAAGCTCGAAGAGTTGATCTCCTTCCCACCCTGACACAGAAGACGCGCGGGTCACAATCTCGCATGCGTAATGGCTGATCAGTGGCCGTGACAGGGAATGAGGAAAGGTGCAGCTGACTCATATCGCCAAATCAGATTGCTTCCCCGGTAGCGCACGCTCCGCGGCCTGGTGGTTGGGGACCGCTGCTGTATTCCATCTGCCACTGTTTTACCCATTCTTCCAATTTGTCTAAGTCATTCTGCAATCACATTTTTTCCTCAGCACTACCTACCTCTCTACCTATCTTCAAAGCCATCAATTCCATTCTCCAAATCATTGACAAACAATGTGAAAAATAGCAGTCCCAATACTGACCCCTGAGGAACATCATTAGTCACCAGCAACCAACCAGAAAAGGCTCTTTTATTCCTACTCGCTGCCTCTTGTCTATTAGCCATTCCTTTATCCATGCCAGTACCTTTCCTGTAATGCCATACAATTTTATCTTGCGAAGCAGCCTCAAATGTGGCACCTTATCAAATGCCTTCTGTAGATCCAAGTAAATCCAAGCATCTCGGTTTGAAACGTCACGTTTAGTCCCTCCCATAGATGCTTCCTGACCTGGTGAATTCCTCCAGCATTGTCTGTTGCATGAAAATAGTTTTGTTTTACGCAGAGAGTGGTGGCTATTTTAGCAATTTCTAAATTGCTTAATCAGACAGATGAAGTATCCTGATGGGGATCTCAGCCTGAAACATTATATGTTTATTCCACTTCGTAGATGCTACCTGACCTGCATTTTGTGTGAATCTCAACACGTTTGCCCCACAAAGTTGCTGCATTGCCTGTTTCTTCACCTATCTCATTAGCACCCTCTCTCTGTATTTTACCCAACGGTAGTCTCCATCCTGCACAACTGTTTCCTCCCTAATTTTATAACTTATCATTTGTGCCACTACCTCCCTGTCATGGTGACAGAACTTCACCGACCTGAAACTTTCAATGTTTATCTCTACAAAATGAGCTGGTCCTCCTGCAGCCTCACAATTTTATTTCCATTTCTCTGGGTTAATCTCCTGTACAGATAATCAGATAGACAGATAATCCACTAGGTTTCTGCTGCTCTTGAACAGAATGCCTGAGGCCACTCTGCATAAACTTATTTTCTTGCAAAAGGGCCAGGATGTATTACAGCACAAACCACACTTGGTCATTTAAAGCCCAAGGCATACAGATCCTCAATGGATGGAAGACCAACACCCTCGGGAATATACACTCAGTTGCCACTTTTATTAGGTGGACCTGTTTGTTAATAAAATAAGATATAGGAGCAGAATTAGGATATTCGGCCCATCGGGTCTGCTCCGTAATTTCACTTTCAGCCCCATTCTTCTACCTTCTTTCCGTAACATTGTTACCTCAGCACTACTACCTACCCCTCCACCTGTCTCCATATCATCTGCAAACTTTGCCACAAAGTACCATTAATCTAAATCATTGACAAAAAATGTGAAAAGTAGCAGTCCCAATACTGACCCCTGAGGACTACTAGTCACTAGCAAGCCAATGAGAAAAGGCCCCCTTTACTCCCACTCACTGCCTCCTGCCCATCAGCCATTCCTCTACCCATGCCAGTATCTTTCCTGTAACCCCATAGGATTTTATCTTATTAAGCAGCCTCATCTATGACACCTTATCAAATGTCTTCTGAAAATCCAAGTAAATGACATCCACTACCTCTCCTTTGTCCTCCCTGCTTGTTACTTCCTCCAATAACAAATTTTTCAGCAAAATTTTCCTTTACAGAAACCATGCTGACACACAAGCAGGTACCATCTACAACTTGGCCGGGGGTGACATCACAACTGAACACAGCCCATGTGCTTCAGCACAAGGAAAATTCTCTGTGGGGAAAATGGCAAAGGTCCGCAGAGAGCAGGCATCAAACTGTACTCCCTCCACGGAGTCTATATCACTGCTCTGTGCTGTATAAACATCTAACCATGGGAAGATCTCAACCTGCTCATTCAATAGTGCAGCATAGCAACAGGCCATCCAGCCCATGAGATCAATGGCAAATTACGCTCATGCTACTTTCCTACAGATAACTGACACCCCTCTATGCCCTGTATTCTACATGCCCATCTAAATTAAATTTAATGCCATTATTGTGTCTGCTCCCTAAATTTCCCTGGCAGCCCACTCCAGGCACCAATAACTAACCAAATGTATAGGACATTGCAGCATCGTACATCCTTCAGCCCACAAAGGTGTGCTGATCTTTTAACTTATTCCAAGGTCAATCTAACCATTCCCTCCAACATGACCCTCCATTTTTCTATCATCCATATGCCTATCTAAGAGTCTCTTGAATGTATCTGCCTCTACCACCGCCAATGGGAGCGCATTCCACACACCCACAACAGTGTAAAGTACCTCTGACATCCGCCCTAATACTTTCCTCCAATCACTTTAAAATTATGCTCATATTAGCCCTTAATGCCCCTGTCTCACACATCCTTTAAAGTTCACCCCCCCCCAACTTAAAGTCATGGTCTCTAGTATTTGATATCTACCTATTTATTCATTGAGAGAGTGCTGAATAGGCTCTTTGAGCTGTGCTGCCCAACAATTCCCTGATTTAACCCCAGACTAACCACAGGACAATTTACAATGACCAATTAACCAATTAGCATCTTTGGACTGTCAAAGGAAACTAGAGCACCCAGAAAAAACCCACACTTTCACAGGGAGAATGTACTACTCCTTACAGACAGCGGTGGGAATTGAAGCTGGTTGGTGGTACTGTAAAGTGTCATACTAAGGACTACGGTATCATGCTGTCCCACCTAGGGAAAAGCTTCTGACTTCCTCTTTTATTAACCTGTATCAGGTCTTCCCCCTCAGTCTCTGACACTCCGGAGAAACCAGCCCAAATTTATCCAACCTCTCCTTGCTCTAATTCAGGCAGCAACCTGGTGAATGTCCTCTGCATCCTCTCCAGAGCTTCCACATCCTTCCTGCAATGAGGTGACCTGAGTGGCACACAATTCTCCATATGCAGCCCAATCCAAAGTTAAAGGAGAACTAATCCATGCTTGTTGGCCAAAAGAAAGGAGCTGGTCAGCACACAACTTGAGTAGTCAGTGGAATTAAATCAACATGCTCTTACCAGCAGGACCAGCTCGTTACTGGCAGTGTTGTACACGATGGAGTGTGCTCCAACAGCCTTCTTGAAATCCTTGTGGGCATTCTCATTTGCGCAGCTGTAAGAGTAACCAGACTGGATGGGCAGTGAAGTTCAAAAACAAAAATATCCCGTTCCACAGCATCACTCCAGATCTACAAGACCATAACTCTAAAACATAGGAGCAGAATTAAGCCATATGGCCCATTGAGTCTGTTGCTCCACTGTATCATGGCTGATCTATTATCTCTCAGCACCATTCACCTGATTTTTCCCCAGAACCTGCGACACCCTGACTAATCAAGAACCCACCAACATCCCCTTTAAATATACCCAATGAGTTGGCCTCCACAGCCATCAGTGGCAATGAATTCCATAGATTCATTGAAAAGAAATACCTCTCATCTGTTCTAAAGGGATGCCCTTGCATTGTGAGGTTGTGCCCTTTGATCCTAAAATCCCAATATAGGAAACGTCCTCTCCATGTCCATTCTGTCCCTGGGCCTTTCAATATTCAAAAGTTTCAAGTATTCACCCTGTGAAACTCCACCATAGAATCTGAAGCTCTACCCTAATTGCTTTGAAAGGTAGCAAGATGATAGGAGAGGTAAAACAAAATTGGTTTAAACACCCTTTTATGTCAGCCCATGTATCAGGGTCCTACTGCAAGGTCTCAACCCGAATGTCCATTTCCCTCCACAGATTCTGCCTAACTTGTGTTCCTTAGTTTGATTGTGCAGAGACAGAGGCACTGGGGTGAAATAGCAGTTTTAGAGCTTCCCAGTCACCCAGGAAACCAACAGCAACATATTACCTTCCCATAGTTCAAAGGCCAACACACCATTAGCCCTATGGTTGAGCTTATTACAGTGTGGTAAAATCACAGGAACAAGCTCACCCAGGAGGCTAACAGTACAGTGGCCATTGTTATCGTGTGGGAAAATCACTACGACCAATTTTAAATGAACTTAACGAACTACAGATTTCATGATCTTCTGAAGGACTTGACGGACTTAACTCTCAAGCAAACAGGTATGGCACCTTTAAGCAGACGAAGGTTCATGGCCATGGACGGAAGTGAGGTGGGGAGTCCACGTCAGGCTGAAACACAGAAGAATGAGAACCCCTCGACCCAGCATCTTGTTACTAAGTGTGTAGTCACTGGAGAACAAAATTGAGGGCATTTTTGCTTTATGAAATGTAAATGAGAAATGTGTTTTATGCTTTACTGAAACATGGCTTACTCCCAGCATGCCAGATACAGCGTTCAGACCAGAAGGCTTCTTGATACACAGGATGAAGTGAACTGCTAACTTGGAAAAGCAAATGGTGGAAGCGTGTTTCATGATAAGCACTTTGTAGTGCTCCGATGTGGCAGTTTTGTTGAACTCACGTTCCTGCAACCTTGAACCCCTAATGATCAAATGCCGTCCATTCTATTTATAAAGAGTACTCTGGGATCCTGACTTTAGTTTACGTACCACCAGTGTCCGACTATAATCAAGCACTTGAGATACTGCATGATGCTGTCACCAAACAAGAAACAGTCCATCCCAATGCATTTCATGTAATGAAGGGGATTTCAATCAGGCTTCTTGAAAGGACTGCCCAATTACCATCAGCATATAACCTGTAGCACCAGAGGTTCCAACAGACTACACCACTGTTATACTAAGATAAGGAACACCCAGACCACATTTCAGGAAAGCTGATCACTTGGCTGTCCTTCTCCTACCTGCATACAGGCAGAGGCCAAAGAGCAAAGTCCCAGCGATTAGGACAATAAAGAGGTGGTCGCAGGAGGCTGTAGAGTGGCTACAGGATCGCTTTGAGTCGGTAGATTGGGCCGTGTTCAAGGACTCAATTGTGGATCTGAATGAATACAACACGGATGTCAAGGACTTTATAGAAACTGTTATAGACGAGTGTGTTCCCACAAAATCTTTCAGAATCTTCCTCAACCAGAAGCCCTGGATGAACCATGAGATCGGCAATCTTTTGAGGGCCAGATAAGAAGCAATCAAGTCTGGCAACCAAGTTAGAGATGTCCAGGTACAATCTCTAGAAAGCCACCTCACAGGCAAAATGGCAATACCGGACTAAGCTTAATCAATTGTGGCAGGGCTCAAATACTATCACCTCTTAGAAAGTGAAATCAAGCAACATAGGTGACAACTAGGCTTCACTTCTAGGTGAGCTTAATGCCTTCTGTGCTCGCTTGGACCATCAAAATATGAAGGAAACGTCATGAACTCCCACATCCCCCGCTGATCCTGTGATTTCAATCTCTGAGATGTGCGAGCATCCTTCAGGAGGATGAACCTATGGAAAGGATCCAGCCCGGATGGGGTAACCTGGCTGGATACTAAAGACCCATACAGATCAACTCACTGAGATCTTTAACCTTTTGTTTTGCCAGTCTGAGGTACCCGCAGGCTTCACTTACAGTTGAAGTCAGAAGTTTACATGCACCTTAGCCAAATACATTTAAACTCAGTTTTTCACAGTTCCTGACATTTAATCCTGGAAAACATTCCCTGTCTTAGGTCAGTTAGGATCACTATTTTAAGAATGTGAAATGTCAGAATAGTAGAGAGAATGATTTATTTCAGCTTTTATTTCTTTCGTCACTTTCCCAGTGGGTCAGAAGTTTACATACACTTTGTCAGTATTTGGTAGCATTGCCTTTAAGTTGATTAACTTAGGTCAAACATTTTGGGTAGTCTTCCACAAGCTTCTCACAGTAAGTTGCTGGAGTTTCGTTCCATTCCTCCAAACAGAACTGGTGTAACTGAGTCAGGTTTGTAGGCCTCCTTGCTCGCACACGCTTTTTCAGTTCTGCCCACAAATTTTCTATTGGATTGAGGTCAGAAAATGATGTCAAGTCTGGTTCATCCTTGGGAACAATTTTCAAACGCCTGAAGGTACCATGTTCATCTGTACAAACAATAGTACAGAAGTACAAACACCACAGCACTACGCAACCATCATACTGCTCAGGAAGGAGACGCATTGTCTCCGAGAGATGAATGTACTTTGGCACGAAAAGTGCAAATCAATCCCAGAAGAACAGCAAAGGACCTTGTAAAGATGCTGGAGGAAACAGGTAGACAAGTATCTATGTCCACAGAAAAACGAGTCCTATATCGACATAACCTGAAAGGCTGCTCAGCAAGGAAGAAGCCACTGCTCCAAAACTGCCATAAAAAAGCCAGACTACAGTTTGCAAGTGCATATAGGGACAAAGATAAGCGGAAGGAGAAGATGGCAGCGTGATGCAGCTTGCAGTGGCCACTCTGGTGAATGGTATCTGTTATCTGTCAAATAGGGTGCCGTGTACAATCCTGATTTGATGGAAACAGAGGTGAGAGCACGGAGGAACATCTGGTGAAACTTCTGAAGTGCCTGCTTCACTGCCGCTGCTACTGTGTGATCCAGGATCTCCGGAGGGGAAGGCCCCGAGTCCTCGGTTTTGCTTGTAGCGGCCGGGGTGGGGTCGAAGTGCTCGGCGGTGGATGGTGTTCGGTGTCGGAGGGCTGGGTGGAGGCTCGAAGTTTTCGGACGGACTCAAGAGTTGGCTGCGGTCAGGTACTTCCAATGCATCAGCAAGTTTGTGGCGCTTGGGGGTTCATGGCAGGGTGAGTTTCTCCTTTCTACCGTCCGCGTGAGACAATGGGTCTATCGGGACTTGAGACTTTTTTTTTACCGTGCCTACGGTCTGCTCTTTATCAAATTACGGTATTGATTTGCACTGTTGTAACTATATGTTATAATTATGTGGTTTTGTCAGTTTTAGTCTTGGTTTGTCCTGCGTTTCTGTGATATCTTTCTGGAGTAACATTGTATCATTTTTTAATGCATGCATTTCTAAATGACAATAAACAAGGACTGAGTGTCCTCATAATCTAATCTAATCTAATATTACTTTTTGGAGAAATGTCCTCTGCTCTGATGAAACAAAAATTGAACTGTTGGGCCATAATGACCGTCGTTATGTTTGGAGGAAAAAGGGTAAGCCGAAGAACACCATCCCAACCATGAAGCATGGGGGTGCTTTGCTGCAGGAGGGACTGGTGCACTTCACAAAATAGATGGCATCATGAGGAAGGAAAATTATGTGGATATACTGAAGCAACATCTCAAGACATCAGCCAGGAAGTTAAAGCTCCGTCGCAAATGGGTTTTCCAAATGGACAATGACCCCAAGCATACCTCCAAAGTTGAGGCAAAATTGCTTAAGGACAACAAAGTCAAGGTATTGGAGTGGACATCACACGGCCCTAACCTAAATCCCACAGAAAATTTGTGGGCAGAATTGAAAAAGCATGTGCGAGCAAGGAGGCTTACAAACCTGACTCAGTTACACCAGTTCTGTCTGGAGGAATGGAACAAAATTCCAGCAACTTACTGTGAGAAGGCTACCCAAAACGTTTGACCCAAGTTAAACAATTTAAAGGCAATGCAACCAAATACTAACAAAGTGTATGTAAACTTCTGACCCACTGGGAAAGTGATGAAAGAAATAAAAGCTGAAATAAATCATTCTCTCTACTATTATTCTGATATTTCACATTCTTAAAATAATGTAGTGATCCTAACTGACCTAAGACAGGGAATGTTTTCTAGGATTAAATGTCAGGAACTGTGAAAAACTGAGTTTAAATGTATTTGGCTAAGGTGCCTGTAAACTTCTGACTTCAACTGTATACCAGTGCCCAAGAAGAATGTGGTAACCTGCCTCAATGACTATTATCCAGTATCAACTATATCAGTGATGAAATGTTTTGTGAAGTTGGTGATGAAACATTAACTCCTGCCTGAGAAGTGACTTGGATCTGCTCCAATTTTCCTACCCATGTAACAGATCAATAGCAGGTGCCTTCCCATTGGCTCTTCTCTCAACGCTGGAATATCTGGACAGCAAAGTTGCATACATCTTTATTGACTACAGCTCGGCATCAACTTCACCATCCCCTCAAAACTAATCAATAAGCTTCAAGACCTTGGCCTCAATACCTCCTTGTGCAATTGGACCCTTTATTTCCTCACTTGCAGACCCCAGTCAGTTTAGATTGCAACATCTCCTCCACAATCTCCATCAGAAGTGCACCACAAGGCTCTGTGCCATATTCAAGTTTGCTGACGACACCACTGTTGCTGGCCTAATCAAAGGTGGTGGTGACTCAGTGTACACGAGGGAGATTGAAAATTTGGCTGAGTGGTGTCACAACAACCTCTCCCTCAAAGTCAGCAAGACCAAGGAGCTGATTACTGACTTTATGAGGAGGAAACCAGAGGTCCATGAGCCAGTCCTCAAAGGATGACAAGTGGAGAGGGCCACCAACTTTAAATTCTTCGGTGTTATTATTTTGGAGGACCTGCCCACCACACATGTGCAATACTGCAGCACATCTACTTCCTTATGAATTTGCCAAGGTTTGGCATGACACCTAAAACATTGACAAATTTCTATAGATGTGTGGTGGAGAGTATGTTAACTGGCTGCATCACAGTCTGGTATGGAAACACCAAAGCCCTTGAACAGAAATCCTACAAAAGGTAGTGGATATGGCCCAGTCCATCACAGGGAAAGCCCTCCGCACCATTGAGCACATCTACATGGAGCACTGTCACAGGAAAGCAGCGTCCATCATTGGGAAACACTAACACCCAGGACATGCTCGCTCTCTTTCTGCTGCCATAATGAAGGTGGTATATATAGGAGACTCAGGACTCACACCACCCGGTTCAGGAAGTTATTACTCCTCAACCATCAGGTTCTTGAACCAAAATGGATGACTTCACTTGTCCCATCACTGTTCCCACAACCCAAGGACTCATTTTCCAGGACTCTTCATCTCATGTTCTTGATATCAATTGTTTATTTATTATCATTTCTTTTTGAATTTGCAGTTTGTCATCATTTGCATACTGGTTGTATGCCCGCTTGGTGCAGTCTTTCATTGATTCTATATGGTTAATGGATTTTTTGAATATACTTGCAAGAAAATGAATCTCAGGGTTGTACAAAGGTGACACACATATAGTTTGATAATGAATTTAATTTGAACTTTGATGACTGGTTGGATAGATTGCCAGGTCTCCTCCTGTTCCTACTTCTCATCAATCCATTCCAAACAATGGCACAGTCACTTTAAGGACCAAATTGAAAAGTAATTTCTCACCGCTTTCACAGTAATACAGCTTAAAGAAATGCAGAGCTAAATATCTCACAGTTCTTTCTGCTATGGGGATAGACAGTTAAATATCTCACACTGTTCTTTCTGCTATGGGGATCGACAGTTAAATATTTCACAGTTCTTTCTGCTATGGGGATAGAGTTAAATATCTCACACTGTTCTTTCTGCTATGGGGATAGACAGAGTTAAATATCTCACACTGTTCTTTCTGCTATGGGGATAGACAGAGCATGACAGGACAGAAACGGGCCCTTTGGCTCATCTAGTCTGTAGCAACATGCTTTTCTGCTGCTCCCATCTACCTGCAATTGGATCATACCCAATCATATCCACCTGTCAATATACCTCTACAACGTCTTTTAAATTTTGCAATTAAACCACATCCACCACTTGCCATGCCGGCAAGAGATGCTTTGAATTTTCAAACAAAACTCACGCTTCTTTGAGATCATCTGGCACAGGAATGGTGTGTTTGTAGAACAGGTTCTTGGTGGCAGTCTTGTTGGGATTGACCGGGCGAAGTCTCTCCATCGTGACTATTTCATTGTAAGTGGCATCACAGGCGGCATACTCTATGACATAAAACTGGAAAATAAACAGGAATCCTCAGCAAAACTCATGTTAGATTGGGGAGAGTGTTTGTGTAAGATTTTGAGCTAGTTACAATAGGTCTACACATGTTCTCATTCCTCTCTTTTTCCCCATTTAAGCTTTTGGTTTACATTCCCTTTTGAGGAAGTTAACAGGAAAGGTGATGAAGGCAAGGCAGTGGATGTTGTCTACATGGACATTTGACAAGGTCCTGCATGGGAGATTGGTCAAGAAGGTTCACACGCTGCACTCAAGATGAGGTAACAAATTGGATTAGACATTGACTTTGTGGAAGAAGGAGAGTGGTAGATGATTTCCTCTCTGAATGGAGGCACGTGACTAGTGGAATGCCACAGGGATTGGTGCTGGGTCGGTAGTGTTGGTTATCTATGTCAACAACCTAAATGATAATGTGGTTAAGTGGATCAGTAAATTTATGGATGACACCAAGACTGGTGGTGTAGTGGACAGCGAGGAAGCTAACAAGGCTTGCAGTGGGATCTGGACCAGCTGCAAAAAAATGGGCTGAAAAATGATAGATGTACCATAAGACATAGGAGCAGAATTAGGCCATTTGGCCCATCAAATCTGCTCTGCCATTTCATCACAGCTGATCCAATTTTCTTCTCAGCCCTGACCAATCAAAAACCTATCAGCCGCTGCCTCAAATATACATAAAGACTTGGCCTCCACAGCTACCTGCAGCAAAGAATCACAGATTCACTACTCTTTGGCTAAAGAAATTCCTTATCTTTGTTCTAAAAGGATACCCCTGTTCTGAGGTGGTGTCCTCTGGTCCTAGACTCTTACCATAGGAAGAATCCTTTCCACATCCACAATCAAGGCCTTTCACCATTTGATAGGTTTCAATGAGGTCACCCTTTATTCTTCTGAATTCTAGTGAATACAGGCCTGGAGCCAAACACTCTTCATATGACAAGCCATTCAATCCTAGAATCATTTTCATAAACCTCCTTTGAACCCTCTCCAGTTTCAGCACATCGTTTCTAAGGTAAGGGGCCAAAAACTGATCACAATACTTCACCACCAGTGCTTTATAAAGTTTCAACATTACATCCTTGCTTTTATATTCTAGTCCTCCTGAAATTAATATTAACATCACATTTTCCTTCCTCACCACAGACTCAACCTGCAAACTTACCTTTAGGGAATCCTGCGTAAGGACTCCCAATCCAGAATAGCAGATTCCCTGGTAAGTTCAATCACAAGCTGCTCTAAAGAGCCATCTTGTAGGCATTTTACATTCTTCCTCCTGTAATTCAGCACCATCTTGATTTTCCCAATCTACCTGCATACTGAAATGCCCAATGACTATTGTAATATTGCCCTTTTGGCATGCATTTTCTCTCGTTGTAATTTGCAGACCACATCCTTACTATCCTTTACCCTTGCAGTTCCTTAGCTCTATCCACAATGATTCAAAACCTTCCAACCCTATGACACCTCTTTCTAATGATTTGATTTTTTTTTAAACAACAGAGCAACACCACCCCTTCTGCCTTCCTGCCTGTCCTTTTGATAAAATGTGTATCCTTGGACATTAAGCTCCCAACTATAATCTTCTTTCAGCTATGATTCAGCGATGCCTACATCATATCTGTCAATCTGTAACTGTGCTGCAAGTTCATCTACCTTATCCTGTATACTGCATGCAAATATAATACCTTGAGTCTTGAAATCACCCTTTTTGATTTTGTCTGCCCTTCATGTTGACTGTAATTCTACCCTATTGTCAGCCTCTCCTCACTATAACATTGCCCCTGTTTGTAAACTATTTACTTCATCTTCGGCACTGTCATCTGCCTGTGGAATTCAGAGTGTGAAGTGTTCTATGGTAGGACCAATCAGGGTAGGTCTGATGCAGTGAATGGTAGGGCAATGTGGAATGTGGTAGAACAGTGGGATCTGGGAATACTGGCCCATAATTTGTTGAAAGTAGCACCACAGGCAGATAGGGTTGTGAACAGCTTTTGGTACATTGGTCTTCATAAATCAAAGTATTGAGTATAGGAGATGGAATGTTATGTTGAAGTTGTACAAGACACTGGTGAGGCCTATTTTGGTGTATTGTATGCAGTTTTGGTCACCTATCTGTAGGAATGATGTAAATAAGAAAATTTACAAAGATGTTGCTGAGTCTGGAGCACCTGAGTTATATGGGAAGACTGAATAGGTTATGACTTTATTCCTTGGAATGTAGAAGATTAAGGGGAGATTTGATAGAGGTATACAAAATTATGAGGGGTATAGATAGGGTAAGTGCAAGCAGGCTTTTTCCAGAGGTTGGGTGGGACTACAATCAGGGGTCATGAGAATGTGGAATGAGCTGCCAGCACAAGTGGTGCATGCAAGCTCAATTTGAATGTTTAAGAGAAGTTTGGGTGTAAGGGTATGGAGGTTTATGGTCCTGGTGCAGATCAATGGGAGAAGGCAGTTTAAATGGTTTTGACACCAACTGGATTGGGCCTAAAGGCCTGTTTCTGTTCTGTACTTTTCTATAACTCTCAGAAGAGGACATATGGCACAGTGCTGAATTAGAGGGGTTGAGAATGGCTCCTTCGGCAGTGAAATCTAGGCACTGAGCAATTCGCCGGAGGCTGGGCCTGGGTCCTAGTTCAAGGTTCAGACAATTTAAATGCCGTCTGGATAGTCTCGGGGCTTCTCTCTCCATGACACTAGGCTGTAAGACTGCCCCCGGCTGCTGGGCTTAGTGTCTGTGAACTTTGCGGCAATTTACTCTGCTAATATGATGAACTGAATACCAAGGCTTTGGGCTCCAGGAATTTGGATCCAAGGTACAATTTAGTTTGGAATGCTGTAGTTGTTGCTCGCTTCTATTGTTTACGATTATTTTGTATTTCGCCCCTCTTTCTTTGCGGGCACTAGGGGTTTTGGTCTCCTTTTGTTTAATTGGGTTCTTTTAGGTTCCTTGTTTTGTGACTGCCTGTAAGTAATCAAATCTCCAGGTAGTATCATTTATACTTTCTTTGTTAATAAATGCACTTGAAGCTTTGAAATTCCCTATTCTCGACTCAGTCCTCAGTCGCTGACTATAGGATAACACAGTATGAGAAAAAGCCCCATGGCCAGATTGACTTAGTGGCGCTAATGCTCCACGCCAGCCTCTTCACACCTCTAGTCCTTTTGATCCCAACAATCATCTTCCACAAGTGTGCTCACATCTTCCCATTAAATAGTCATCATTCCTTAATGAAAAGGTCACAAATAATCAATATATGCTCATTCCACACCTCTATGATTGGAGATCTAGTCTTATGAGTTAGGGCTTTTCTCTTTGGAATGCAGGATGAGAGGTGACTTGATGGAGGTGTACAAGACAATAAGATACATAGATAGTTAGAGTGGATAGCTAGAAGCTCATTTCCAGAGCAGCAATGGCATAATTTCTGAATGGAAAGAGTTAAGTTTTTTTTTAAAATAAGAGTTGTGGGTGCATGGAATGGGTGGTGGTAAAGGCAGATACATCTGAGGGACTTCTTTTGTACATGTGCAAAAGAAAAATGGAGGGATATGTAGGAGGAAAAGGTTAGTTGATCTTAGAGTAGATTAACTGGTCGCCAGAACATTGTAGGCCTAAGGGCCTGTACTGTACAGTTCTATGTCCTATGATCATATAGAGACAGGAGTTTTGAACACTGACCATTGTTAAAACCAGTGGATATGGGAAATGAAGGAGTTAAATCTGAAGGTAGGTTGCCTGTATAATGTACATTTTTGATTAAACCTAGCAAGTCGATGCACAACTTCACAAATTTATTTACTTTATATTATTGAACAAATGGATCACTTGGACAACACACACAAAATGCTGGGATCTTTATGAAGGGCCTCAGCCCAAAACATTGACTATTTATTCCTCTATAGATGCTGCATGACCTGCTGAGTTCCTCCACCACTGTGTTTGTGTTGCTCTGGATTTCAGAACCTTGCCCTTAAAAAAAACATTCAGGAGAGTATGTGCTTTGGTTGAAAGTCAGTGCAAATAAAACCCCTATTGACATCAATGGATCTGGGGTTGAGAGGGTAACAGCTTTAGGTTCCTTGGCATAAGCATCACTGAAGCTCTCACATGGTCTGTAAATACCGGCTGAGTGGTGAAAAAGGCACGACAGCACCTCTTTCACCTCAGACGGTTGAAGTAGTTTGGTATGGGCCCCCAGATTCTAAGAACTTTCCACAGGGGCACAACTGAGAGCATCCTGACTGGCTGCATCACTGCCTGGTATGGGAACTCTACTTCCCTCAATCACAGGGCTCTGCAGAGAATGGTGTGGACAGATGTGAACTTCCCACTATTCAGGACATTTAGAAAGACAGGTGTGTAAAAAGGGCCCAAAGGATCACTGGAAACCCGAGTCACCCCAACTACAAACTGCTTCAGTTGCTACCATCTGGGAAACAGTACCGCAGCATAAAAAGCAGGACCAACAGGCTCTGGGACAGCTTCTTCCACCAGGCCATCAGACTGCTTAATTCATGCTGACACAACTGTATTTCTATGTTATATTGACTATCCTGTTGTACATGATATTATAAATTACTATAATTGCACATTTAGATGGAGACGTAATGTAAGGATTTGTACTCCTCACATATATTAACTATGAGAGGAAGCTAGCAAAGAGGATACTCAAAGCTTTTTCAAGTATATAAAGAGTAAAAGACAGGTGAGAATAGATATAGGACCGATAGAAAATGATGCTGGAGAAATTGTAATGGGAGATAAGGAGATGGCAGAGGAACTGACGAGTAATTTGCATCATTCTTCACTGAGGAAGACATCAGCAGTATACCGGACACTCAAGGATGGCAGGGAAGAGAAGTGTGCGCAGTCACAATTACGACAGAGAAAGTACTCAGGAAGCTGAATAGGCTAAAGGTAGATAAATCTCCTGGACCAGATGGAATGCACCCTCGTGTTCTGAAGGAAGTAGCTGTGGAGATTGCGGAGGCATTAGCGATGATCCTTCAAAAGTCGATAGCTTCTGGCATGGTTCCGGAAAACTGGAAGATTGCAAATGTCACTCCACTATTTAAGCAGCAGGCAAGGAAGCAAAAAGGAAATTATAGACCTGTTAGCTTGACATCGGTGCTTGGGAAGTTGTTGGAGTCGATTGTCAAGGATGAGGTTACAGAGTACCTGGAGGCATATGACAAGATAGGCGGAACTCAGCATTGATTCCTTAAAGGAAAATCCTGCCTGACAAACCTATTACAATCTTTTGAGGAAATTACCAGTAGGCTAGACAAGGGAGATGCAGTGGATGTTGTATATTTGGATTTTCAGAAGGCCTTTGACAAGGTGCCACATATGAGCGTTGTGTGGCATCTTGTTATCTTTAACAAGATAAGAGCCCATGGAATTACGGGAAAGTTACATACGTGGATAGAGCGTTGGCTGATTGGCAGGAAACAGAGAGTGGGAATAAAGGGATCCTATTCTGGTTGGCTGCCGGTTACCAGTGGTGTTCCACAGGGGTCTGTGTTGGGGCCGCTTCTTTTTACATTGTACATCAACGATTTGGATTATGGAATAGATGGCTTTGTGGCTAAGTTTGCTGACGATACAAAGATAGGTGGAGGGGCCGGTAATGCTGAGGAAACGGAGAGTCTGCAGAGAGACGTGGGTAGATTGGAGGAATGGGCAGAGAAGTGGCAAATGAAGTACAATATTGGAAAGTGTATGGTTATGCACTTTGGCAGAAAAAATAAACGGGCAGACCATTATTTAAACGGGGAAAGAATTCAAAGTTCTGAGATGCAACCGGACTTAGGAGTCCTCGTACAGGATACCCTTAAATTTAACCTCCAGGTTGAGTCAGTAGTGAAGAAGGCGAATGCGATGTTGGCATTCATTTCTAGAGGAATAGAGTATAGGAGCAGTGATGTGATGTTGAGGCTCTATAAGGTGCTGGTGAGACCTCACTTGGAGTACTGTGGGCAGTTTTGGTCTCCTTATTTAAGAAAGGATGTGCTGACGTTGGAGAAGGTACAGAGAAGATTCACTAGAATGATTCCGGGAATGAGAGGGTTAACATATGAGGAACGTTTGTCCGCTCTTGGACCGTATTCCTTGGAGTTTAGAAGAATAAGGGGAGACCTCAGAAGTATTTTGAATGTTAAAAGGCATGGACAGAGTGGATGTGGCAAAGTTGTTTCACATGATGGGGGAGTCTAGTACGAGAGGGCATGACTTAAGGATTGAAGGGCGCCCATTCAGAACAGAAATGCGAAGAAATTTTTTTAGTCAGAGGGTGGTGAATCTATGGAATTTGTTGCCAAGGGCAGCAGTGGAGACCAAGTCATTGGGTGTACTTAAGGCAGAGATTGATAGGTATCTGAGTAGCCAGGGCATCAAGGGTTATGGTGAGAAGGCAGGGGAGCGGGACTAAATAGGAGAATGGATCAGCTCATGATAAAATGGCGGAGCAGACTCAATGGTGTGAATGGCCTTCTTCTGCTCCTTTGTCTTATGGTCTTATATGACGGATGTAAGTAATAAAGTCAATTCAATTCAATGTCAGGTTTTATGATCCAGACAGACCAAAGCCAAGGTCTGGACAGTAAGTGTACACTTAAAGCACATTACAGTCAAACTGGATTGGCCATTTGCAGGCATGTAACAAGATTTTCAAAGCACTCATTAAATTGTATAATTGAGGATCTGGTACTTAATACTTCACGGATTCTTATTGTTTGCAAATTCCCTACAATCGTTAATTTGGTGATTCTACCTGCAATGTTTGCTTCCCCAAAGAAAACAAGTTTGGTTTTCTTTTGGGTAGCATAGTCGGATGTTGATGACTGTGATGCAAGGTTCCTCAGAAGTCAAGAATGAGGCATTAAAACTTGCTGCTTACAATAGTTTTATTAAGTGTTATAAGAACTAATGAAATGAGGGGAAGTAAGAGAGCAGAGATCAAAAGAGCAAGGAGTACAGTGGCAGAAGAAAGAATGCGATTTGGTCTTCTTATACCAGACCACTGATTCCATAGATAACAGTGAACCGATAAGATAACCCTATTCAAGCAATGCAATACCCACCATTGACACTAAAAATACACAAAGGCATCTGCAATCATACAAACACTGAACTATAACATGTATACAGGAACATACAGTAGTTTGTGAACCCTTTCCAGCACCTGGCTTTCTGCATTACGGATCTTAATCCAAATCACAGTAACAGACAAACACAGTCTGCCTAAACTAACAACACAAACAATTGTACTTGTTCTTGTCAATGTTGAGTAAACCATTTAAACAATCAGTCTAGGTTAAAAAAAAGTATGTGAACCTCTGGGGTAATGCCTTCTACAAAAGCTATTATTTGGAGTCAGGTGTTCCAATCAATGAGGTTGGAGGAACACACACAAAATGAACTCAGCAGGCCAGGCAGCATCAATGGAAACAAAGTACAGTCGACATTTTGGGCAGGACTGGAGAGAGAAAAAGATGAGGAGGAGATTTAAAAGATGGGGGAGGGGAGAGATAAACACAAGGTGATAGGTGAAACCAGGAAGGAGAGGGATGAAGTAAAAGCTGGGAAGTTGGTGGAAGAGACAAGGCTGGAAAAAGGGGAGTCTGATGGGAGAGAACAGAAGGCCATGGAAGCAAGAAAAGAAGGGAGACCAGAGAAGCGATGGGCAGGCAAGGAGATAGATGAGAGGGGAAAAAGGGGATGGGGAATGGTGGGGGGGGGGGGGGGAGCATTGATGGAAGTTCGAGAAATCGCTGTTCATGCTATCAGGTCAGAGGCTACCTAGAAGGAATATAAGGTGTTGTTCCTCCAACCTGAATGTGGCCTTACTGTGACAGTAGAGGAGGTCATGGATTGACATATCGGAATGGGAATGGTAAGTGGAATTAAAATGTGTGGCCACTCAGAGATCCCGCTTCTTCTGGTGGACAGAGTGTAGGCAATCAGTGAAACAGTCTCACCGATGTACAGCAGGCCACACCGGAAGCGCGGCGAAATGGTCTCCCTATTTGTGTTGGGTCTCACTGACATACAGAAGGCCACACAATTCCCTCGTCCGTTTGTCCCTTCCCGCTAATCTCCCTCCTGGCACTTATCCTTGCAAGTGGAACAAGTGCTACACCTGTCCCTGCACCACCTCCCTCACTACCAATCAGGGCTAAACAGTCCTTCCAGGTGAGGCAACACTTCACCTGGGGTCATATACCGTGTCCAGTGCTCCCGGCATGGCCTCCCACCAGAAGAAGCAGGATCTCCCAGTGGGCACAAATTTTAATTCCACTTTCAATGGCCTCCTCTACTGCTGCAATGAGGCCACTCAGGTTGGAGGAACAACCCCTAATATTCCAGCTGGGTACCCTCCAACCTGATGGCATGAACATCGATTTCTCAAACTTCTGGTCATGCCACCCACCCATCACCATTCCTCACCCCCTTTTCCCTCTCACCTTATCTTACCTTATTTGCCCATTGCCTCCCTCAGGTGGTCCTCCTTCTTCTTCTTGCTTCCATGGCTTTCTGTTCTCTCCTATCAGACTCCTCCTTCTCCAGCCCTGTATCTCTTCCAACTTCCCAATGCTTTACTTCACCCCCTCCCCTCCCGATTTCACCTATCACCTTGTGTTTCCCTCTCCCCTCCCCCACCTTTTAAATCTACTCCCATCTTTTTTTCTCCAGTCCTGCCAAAGGGTCTCAGCCCGAAACTTCGACTGAACTTTTTTCCATAGATGCTGTCTGGCCTGCTGAGTTCCTCCAGCATTTTGTGTGTGTTGCTTGGATTTCCAGCATCTGCAGATTTTCTCTTGTTTGTAATGAGATTGGAGGTGTGGGCTGTAGAGGTGCCCTGCCCTATAAAAAAGACACACAAAGTCAGGTTACTGACAGAGCTTACTCTTCTCAAGAAAGGTCTGTTTATATGCACCACATCTCAACAAAACAACTTTCAGAGAACCTTAGAATAAGAATTATGGAGGTGCATAAAGCTGGAAAAGGCTACAAAAGCACTTTCAAAGACCCAGATGTTCATCAGTCCACAGTAATTGTCCGCAAATGGAAGAAATTCAGTACTGTTGCTCCTCTCCTTAGGAGTGGGCATCCATCAAAGAGCACAACATGCAATGCTGAAGGAGGTGAAAAAGAACTGAAGGGTAACAGCAAAAGACCTGCAGACATCTCTAGAACTTACTAAATCTCTGTTCATGTGTCCATTATAAGAAAAACACTGAACAAGAAGGGTGTTCATGGAAGGACACCACAGAGGAAACCTCTGCTCTCCAAAAAAAAATTGTTGCCTGTCTCAAGTTTGCAAAAGACGACCTCTTTCACAACATTTCTGGGACAATGTTTTGTGGACAGATAAGACAAAAATTTAACTTTCTGGCAGAAATGTACACTGCTATGTTTGGAGGAAAAAGGGCATTGCACACAAACACCAAAACCTCATCCCAACTGTGAAGACTGATGGAAGGAGCATAGTAGTTTGGGGCTGCTTTGCTGCCTCAGGGCCTGGACAGCTTGCAATAGTTCAGGGAACAATGTTTTCAAAATTGTATCAAGACATTTTACAGGAGAATGTCAAGGTAGCAATCTGTCACCTGAAGCTTAATAGAAGTTGGATAATGCAACAAGACAATGGTCCAAAGTGTAAAAGTAAATCAACATTAGAATGGTTTAAAAAGAAAATTCATGTTTTGGAATGACCAAGTCAGACTCCAGACCTCAACCCAATTGAGATCTTGTGGCATGGCCCGCAAGGTATCCCAGAAATATTGATGAACTGAAACAGTTTTGGATGGAGGAATGATCTAAAATTTCTCCTTGCCATTGGGCAAGTCTGATTAGCAGCTACAGGAATTATTTGGAGGAGGTTATTACAGCTAATGGAGGTTCTACCATTTATTAAATATATGGGTTCACATACTTTTTCCAGCCTAGACTGTGTTCAAACCAGGTAATTGCAAAGGGTTCACAAACTTTCTCTTGGAACTGTATAAAGATACAAACAAGCAAATGAAAGTAAAACTACAAGGAAAATAGCAATCCTACAAACCAATCCAACACATACTTACATCTCCTTTCATCATCCGGACCCTGGCCAGCCACCATCCACAGGGCTCATGTTCATTAGCTCTCGAATATACCTAGGACATTGACAAAAAAATCATGTGGTGATCTTGGGACAGGGCTGTTTTGGAAAAACTGAATCTCATCATTCCAACAAAGCACTTAGACAATAGACAATAGGTGCAGGAATAGGCCATTCGGCCCTTCAAGCCAGCTAGCCATTCATTGTGAATCATCCACAATCAGTACCCCGTTCCTGCCTTCTCCCCATATCCCTTGACTCCGCTATCATTAAGAGCTCTAACTCTTTCTTGAAAGCATCCAGTGAATTGGCCTCCACTGCCTTCTGAGGCAGAGCATTCCACAGATCCACAACTCTCAGGGTGAAAAAGTTTTCCCTTAACTCCATTCTAAATGGCCTACCCCTTATTCTCAAATTATGGCCTCTGGTTCTGGACTCCCCCATCATCGGGAACATGTTTCCTGCCACTCCTCATCACAAGGCCTCATCACATAACGAGAAGCTGCCAGCTGACTTGTGAAGATAGATTTTCAACAATCACTCAGTTTTCTCTACAAATTGGAGTCCCATTTCTTCCCCCTCCACTACTAAGGGACCACCGTGGACTAAAGCGACCTTGAAATCATCCACCTCCATGTCACTTGAGCAAGAAAGTGAGAACAGCTAGTCAGGATGTCAGTATAGTGCAACCCGAAAGATTTGGCTTATTCACGTTGAATGCAAGTTGTGTCACAAAGTGGCCAATATCGCCAGTGTAACTCTACCCCTTGAGGTTCATTCTTTGGGCTATAGGAGCAAAGCAATAAGCTGACACCAAAGCTGCAAATTTATGTATTGGATTATGGCACAAATGGTGCGCATCAGAACACATGGGAAGACCATAACCAGACTGCAAAGTGGAAATCAATAAATCAAGGTCAATTATGGAGATATATATAGCTCACCCAGAGCAAAGCAAGTTCCCCTCAATAAGAACACAATGGTGACCAATCCAGTGAATAGCACTGGATCAATTGTGAGAATGCAGCAGGCTGATTGATCGCTCAGTGAATCCATTGGGCCTCCTAGGAGCAGAAGGACCCTCTCTTTTTACGCGGGCTTTTAAGTGCACACGTTTTTCATCTAAGCAGGTCCAGTTTGTCACTCCACACTGCAAGTTGCCCTTGGCTAACATGACTCAGTAAAAATGTTTAATTATATTGTTCTGTTGTCGTTCTTGCTCCATGCATATGTGTTACGTTCCAAAGGAAACATGACACATTTTTAACCAAATGCCACGTACTGTAATGAGTGATGGTACACTGTCCTCTCTGCCATGGTTACATAGCATAACTACAGGCAAAGAACATTATAGATGTCCAGTACAGCAGGCACCTACCTTTACACTCACTGTTGTATTGCAAAAGCTCCCTGGCATATGTGGAAAGATACTGCAATTCAGGTTTTTCCCTTCAGCCTCCCAGTTTCAGATTTCAACATTTTCAAATTCAAAGTAAATTTATCAAAGTACATGTACGTCACCATATACTACCGCGAGTTTCATTTTCTTGCAGGCATTCACAGTACAACAAAGGAATAGAACAGAATCAATGAGGCAGCGTAGCAGTTAGCACGACCCAAAGGCAGAGTTCGATGGTTTAAATGTACTGATGAGGTGTCCATGATATTATCGAGAAGGGATGGCTGATTTTAAACTTATCATGGAATAAAATACAATTTAACATTAATAATGGAGACTATAAAGGGTGCAGAGGAGATTTACAAGGATGTTGCCTGGATTAGGGAGTATGCCTTACAAGAATAGGTTGAATGAACTTGGTCTTTTTTTCCTTGGACCGACGGAGGACGAGAGGTGACTTGATAGAGGTGAAAAAGGTGGTGTGAGGCAATAATCGTGTGGATAGTCAGAGCCTTTTTCCCAGGGCTGAAATGGCTAACACAAGAGGGCACAGTTTTAAAGTGCTTGGAAGTAGGTACAGAGGAGATGTCAGGGGTAAGGTTTTTTTTTAAAAATGCAGAAGACTGGTGAGTGCGTGGAATGGGCTGCCGGCAACAGAGTTGGAGGTGGATACAATAGGATCTTTTAAGAGGCTCCTGGATAGGTACATGGAGCTTAGAAAAAAAAAAGAGGGATATGGGTAACCCTAGGTAATTTCTAAAGCAAATACATGTTCGGCACAGCATTGTGTGCTGTAGGTTTTCTATGTTTTTAATTCCAGTGCCTGCTGTAAGTTTGCATGTTCACCGTGACCACGCAGGCTTTCTCCGGGGGTTCTGTTTTCTTCCCAGTCTAAAGACATACAAGTTGGTAGATTAATTGGTCATTGTAAATAGGTGGGATGCTGGGTGGCACAGCTTATAGGGCCAAAAGGGCGTGATCCGCACTCTCTAAAATAAGATAAAAATAAACGACAAAGACCAACAAGCAACCGATGTGCAAAAGACAAGCATTACAAATACAAAAAGGGTAATAATAAATACTGAGAACATGAGTTGTCGAGTCCCTGAAAGTGAGTCCATAGATTTGTGTTCAGTGTTGGGATGAGTGATGTTATCCAAGCTGGTTGAGGAATCTGATTGTTGCTGGGTAATAACTGTTCCTGAACCTGGTGGTGTGGCACCCAAGGCAGTGCTTCCTTCCCAATAACAGCAGTGAAATAAGTATGACCTGGATGGTGGTGATAGGGGGGTGGGGATGGGGGAAGAGACGTCCTTAATTAATGTTAGATGCTGCTCTCTTGTGGCAGCACTTCTTGTAGATGTGCTCATAGGTGGGAAGAGCTTTCCCTGGGATTGGCTGCACTGTAGGTCTTTTCTGTTCTTCGGCACTGGTGTTTCAATACCACACCATGAAGCAACAACTGGATAGGTTCCTGTCAATTCTCCTGGAAAGACTCAGCACATCCTCCAGCTTCTAAAGGAAAAACCAATCTGGAACAGAGCAGCACTGGGTACAGCCACGTCCTCACCTTCAGCACCGAGTTCCTTGTGCCTCGTGGAGTTTGCCTGTTCTCCCAGACCACATAGGGTTCCCCGAGTCCTCTGGTTTCCACATTAAATTACTCCAAGTATGTAAGTGAGTACAGGTGTTCCCCGCTTTTCGAACGTTCACTTTACGAAACCTCACTGCTACGAAAGACCTACATTAGTTCCCTGTTTTCGCTTTCAGAAAGTGTTTTCACTGTTATGAAAAAAAAAGTAGTGCGTGATAAAAGGCATCTCGTGCCCCGAGCAGCCGCTCTCCCCAGGAACGGCATTCTAGCCAGCATTGCTTAAACACGTGCCTGTGAGCAGCCGTTTGCAAGATGAGTTCTATGGTATCGGAAACGCCTAAAAGAGCTTGTGAGGGTGTTACACTTAGCGTAAAACTAGACATAACTAAGCATTTCGATCGTGGTGAACGAAGTACGGACGAAGTGAGTTTGGCTTGTGGAAGCTGACAAACATGATGTTGAAGAGGTTTTGGCATCCCATCACCAAGAACTGATAGATTAAGAGCTAATGCAATTGGAAGAAGAAAGGATAACAATCGAAACCGAATGCAGTAGCGAACTGAACGTGAAGCAACTGCATGAGATTTTCGCTGCAATGATAAAGTACGACTTTAATTTTGGAAGGGTACGTAGGTTTAGGGGATATTTGCAAGATGGCTTGAGTCCTTACAAAGAACTGTATGATAGAAAAATGCACGAGGCTCAGCAGTCAAGCAAGCCTTGCACATCAGTCACAGCAGACGACGAACCTCGACCTTCGACATCGAGGCAGGCAGTCACAGGAGAAGATGAGCTGCCTGCCCTAATGGAAACAAGACGACGACGAGATGACACCCCAGTGTCACTTGCAGGGAGTCCCTGGGGATTGTCCCTCCACTGTCGCAAATGTGGATGAGGCTGATGCGACGGTGGAGCGGGCAGGTAAGAGCGAGGTGCCCGCTGCGCGGTATGGGTCACAAGCGCAGCCATCTATTGGAACATGCGGGGAGGCCGATGGGGATTCTGTCTGCAGTGACGGGTTGGAGGGGGACTCTTTCGATAGTGAAATAATGGACAACCTCACCCCTCCTGAGAAGTCCCCATTGATACCTGTAGAGGAAATTAAGCATTTTATTTTCACCTCTGAGGGTGCCAAGCACCGGCCTCAACTAGCCTCGCTTCGCTGGCCCAGCATGCCGAGGCTGGTGAGGTCCCTGCGAGTCATCCTCGGACGAAAAGGAAAGGGAAAGAGGAATGCGGTGGCGGGGAACGACAGACGGCAACTAAAATCTTTCCTAGATGACCTAGTAAGGGACATCAGAGGGAGAAGCAGCCTCGCTCCTACGGGGGATGGTGGGTCACAGGGTGTCGCTGGTACCGCTCGAGCCCGGAAGGCAAAAAGTAACCTTGCTTTCTTTCCGGACAGTGTGGTGGAGGGCGCCTCCGCTCTCACCGAAATGGGCACAGCTGCTGAGACCTAGTGTGCTCCCGCCATGAAGCTTACCATAGCTAGTCTCAATGTAAACGGCAGCAGGGGTCCTCTTCGCAGGCATAACAATCTCTCAGTCCTCAGGGATGGGCGGTATACAGTGAGTTTCCTGCAGGAAACCCATACCATCCCTGGGGACGAGTCTGCTTGGCTCCTGGAGTGGCGGGGCGGGATCTACATGAGCCACCTCAGCTCCATTTCTAGCGGGGTGGCGATCCTGTTGGCCCCGACCTTCCAGCCAGTAATTGAAAGAGTCCAGGACGTTGTGCCCGGCCGTCTGCTCCATCTGGTTGTGCGCCTGGATGGCGTACCATTGCATTTTATCAATGTGTATGCTCCCAGGCGCGGTGTGATGCAGACGCGCCTATTCTGCCAGCTGTCCACCCTGCTGAGCTCCATCGATCCTGGGGATTGCGTCATCCTCGGGGGAGATTTCAATTGTACCCTCGAGGCGGAGGACCGTTCGGGCCTCCAACGCGACCCAGCATCGGCAAAAAAGTTAAAGGAGCTAGTCGGCTCCTTTGACTTGGTGGACAGCTGGCGGAATTTTCACCCCAACTCTAGCGCCTTCTCGAGAAGGTCTAGAGAAGGAGGTTCCAGGATAGACCGCATTTACATCTCTCGGGCCTACGTCTCCCGCGTGTCGGCGTCCTCCATGCGGTCGGTGTCGTGCTCGGATCATCACCTTGTGTGGATGGAATTTATTCCACTACACCCTCGGGTGGGATCCGGGTATTGGCATTTTAACAACCGGCTGCTGGAGGACAGCCGATTCCGGGATTCGTTCCGAGCTTTCTGGGTCTCCTGGAAGGAGAGGCGGAGAGAGTTCTGCTCCCTACGGCTATGGTGGGATGTGGGAAACAACTTTGCCACATCCACTCTGTCCATGCCTTTCAACATTCGAAATGTTTCTATGAGGTCTCCCCTCATTCTTCTAAACTCCAAGGAATACAGTCCAAGAGCGGACAAACGTTCCTCATATGTTAACCCTCTCATACCTGGAATCATTCTAGTGAATCTTCTCTGTACCCTCTCCAACGTCAGCACATCCTTTCTTAAATAAGGAGACCAAAGTGAGGTCTCACCAGCACCTTATAGAGCCTCAACATCATATCCCTGCTCCTATACTCTATTCCTCTCGAAATGAATGCCAACATTGCATTCACCTTCTTCACTACTGACTCAACCTGGAGGTTAACCTTAATGGTATCCTGTACGAGGACTCCCAAGTCCCGTTGCATCTCAGAACTTTCAATTCTTTCCCCATTTAAATAATAGTCTGCCCGTTTATTTTTTCTGCCAAAGTGCATAACCATACACTTTCCAACATTGTACTTCATTTGCCACTTCTCTGCCCATGCTTCCAATCTATCCAAGTCTCTCTGCAGACTCTCCGTTTCCTCAGCATTACTGGCCCCTCCACCTATCTTCATATCGTCAGAAAACTTAGCCACAAAGCCACCTATTCCATAATCCAAATCGTTGATGTACAATGTAAAAAGAAGCAGCCCTAACACTGACCCCTGTGGAACACCACTGGTAACCGGCAGCCAACCAGAATAGGATCCCTTTATTCCCACTCTCTGTTTCCTGCCAATCAGCCAACACTCTATGTAACTTTCCCGTAATTCCATGGGCTCTTATCTTGTTAAGTAGCCTCATGTGTGGCACCTTGTCAAAGGCCTTCTGAAAATCCAAATATACAATATCCACTGCATTTCCCTTGTCTAGCCTACTGGTAATTTCCTCAAACATGCTAATTAATTAGGTGCGGCCCGACACGTAATTGTCGGCCCAGATCAGAGACGACGCAATCGGAAATCGGCACTGATCTGGGCCAACAATTACGTGCCGGGCCGCACCTAATTAATTAGCATGTTTATTTCGGCTTTTTTCTTAAAGATGTGTTGGGTGCCTCCCGGCTAACGCTGCATGCTTCGCGGCAATGTATCGGTTAGCGGCCTGGAGGGTGGGGGCCACTGCAGCACCCAATCTGCGACGACTCAGTCTAACATACCATCAGTGTGCTCCGCGCTTTCCCAATTCCAGTAAGTGAAACTACACTGTACATACATTATTTCTACTTTATATAGGCTGTGTATTTTTACGTGTTATTTGGTATGATTTGGCAGCTTCATAGCTTAAAGGTTACTGGAGAGAGTGTTTTTGCCAACAGTGCTTGCTTGAGATTTTCTGCCGACGGCGCTTGCGTGAGATTTTCACTGCGGAGAGCAGTGCAGTAATGATTGCGGAAAAGTATTTCTACTTTATATAGGCTGTGTATTTATCATATCATTCCTGCTTTTTTATATGTTACTGTTATTTTAGGTTTTATGTGTTATTTGGCATGATTTGGTAGGTTATTTTTGGGTCTGCGAACTCTCACAAAATTTTCCCATATAAATAAATGGTAATTGCTTCTTCGCTTTACGACATTTCGGCTTATGAACCGTTTCATAGGAACGCTCTACCTTCGGATGGCGGAGGAAACCTACATAAAGTCTGAGGGGAGTTCAGACTCAATTATTTATCACATACACATAGAAGCATTCCATGAAATGCATCGTTTGCATCAACAACCAACACAACCCAAGGATATGCTGCAGGCAGCCTGCAAATGTCACCACAAATTCTGGCATCTACATAGCATGTCCACAATGTTCAGCAGAACACAAAACAGTAAAACAGAGCATTTCCCACCCACACATACAGACAGGCCCCTGCCTCTCAGACATCAAGTTAATGGGAACATAGGAAGAATAAAATGAGACTTGGTGGATAGGAAGAGCCTATTTTCATGCTGTTCTCCGATTACAACTATTAAATGCTTCTTGCCAGAGATGCTTATTTATTTACTGACTTTAAGAGTTTCTGTAGATGCTCATGTTTCAATAGCTTACTGCTCTGCAGCTGGGTAAGCATTCAATTCAGAAACGCAGCCAAATGGGGAAAAACTAACCCTGTAAGTATCAACACAAGTTGCCAGCAAACAGGCAGTTGCTAGCACTAAAGTTCAGAGTCCAGCAGCTTCAACTGAGTTTGACCCAAGAAAATTACTTGTGTGAATGGAGCTATTGTGAGGGGGAAAAAAATCCAGCAAGGATAAACGGATACTTTAGTCATAAAGTATAAAATAGATGTAGATTAGATTCTTGCAGATTGATTTACTACAGTACACAACAGTACAATACAGGCCCTTCGGTCCATGATGTTATGCCAAACTTTTAAGCTACTCCAAGGTCAAATGTTACCCTTCCGTCCCACATAGCCCTGCATTTTTTTCATCCATGTGCCTACGAGTCTCTTAAATGCCCCCAGTGTATCTGCCTCTACCACTAATCCGAGCAGGGCATTCTATGCACTCACCACTCCCTATGTAAAAAAAAGCTTACCCCGACATCCTCCCCTATACTTTTCTCCAGTCACCTGAAAATTATTTAGACCCTGGCTCTGGGCTTTAGTGCTCTCTATGCCATAACTGTAATATCATTACAGCAACATGCGCAATTCATAGGAGTTGGCCAAGGAGAAGAAATATCACAAACTTGAGAAAATCTACAGCTGCTGGAGATCCGAGCAACACACAAAATGCTGGAGGAACTCAGCAGGCCAGGCAGCATTTATAAAGAATAAACAGTCGACGTTTCAGGGCAAGACCCTTCATCAGGGCTGGAAAGGGGAAGGAAAGGTGGGGAAGGGAGGAGGTAGTACAAGGTGGCAGGTGATATGTGAAATCAGGAGGGGAAGGGGTGAAGTAGAGAGCTGGGAAGTCAATTGGTGAAAGAGATAAAGGGATGGAGAAGGGAGAATCTGATAGGAGAGGACAAAAGACCATAGGAGAAAGGGAAGGGAGAGGAGCACCAGAGGGAGATAAGACATAGGAGCAGAATTAAGCCATTTTGCCCATCCAGTCTGCTCCTTTTTCCCCTCCTCAGCGCATTCCTTGGTCTTTTCCCCATATCCTTTGATGCTGTGTCCAATCAAGAACCTATCAAGCACTGCCTTAAATACACCCAAAGACCTGGTCTCCACAGCTGTGATGAATTTCCACAAATTCATCACTCTGGCTAAAGAAATATTTCTGCATCTGTTTTAAATGTTTGCCCCTCTATCCAGAGGCTGCTCCCTCTTGTCCTAGACTCACCCACCATGGGAAACATCCTCTCCACATTTACTCTGTCTAAGCCTTTCAACATTCTAAAGGTTTCAATGAAATCCACCCTCATCCTTCTAAATTCTAACGAGTACAGACCCAGAACTATCAAGCGTTCCTCGTATGATAACCCTTTCATTTCCAGAATCATCCTTGTGAACCCTCCTCTAAACCCTCTCCAATACCATCACATCTTTTCTTAGATGAGGAGCCCAAAACTGTTCACAGTATTCAAGGTGAGACCTCACTAGTGCCTTATAAAGCCTCAGCATCACATCCCTACTCTTGTATTCCAGACCCATTGCAATGAATGCTAACATTGCATTTGCCTTCTTCATCACAGACTACCTGCAAGTTAATGAACAGGTAAGGAGAGAAGGAGAGAGAGGGAAACAGGAATGGGGAATGAAGGGGGTGGGCTATCAGGTTGGAGGCCACCCAGATGGAATACAATGGGGTTGACAGGGGTAATAAATCAGCTGTGATCAAATGGCAGAGCAGACTTGATGGGACAAATGGCCTAATAGAGGGCTTCCCAGCACAATCCTTACCAAACAATTCATTTCATTCTATGTTCCAATGTATATGAGATAAATAAAGCTCTTTAATTCTGCTCATGCTTATGAATTAAAGCAAAGATGACTAGACACACAGCTGAAACACCTGATAGATGCCTCCTCCCGGTCTGAAGGGGGTGAAAAGGTTTAAGGATCCAGTGAGACTACATCATGAGTAGCAGCATTTGATTTTGAACTGGGAACTTGAAGGCCAATCTCCGACTACCCAGCCAAAGGCTAGATTTCTCATATAATCCCCTCACTGAGGGGAGTCAGCATACAGAGGAGGTGCAGTGGCTAACGGACTGGTGCAGAGCCAACAACCTGTCTCTGAATGTCAACAAAAGAGATGGGTTGTTGACTTCAGGAGGACATGGAGCGACCACTCTCCGCTGAACATCAACGACTCCTCCGTAGAAGTCGTTAAGAGCACCAAATTTCTTGGTGTTCACCTGGCGGAGAATCTTACCTGGTCCCTCAACACCAGCTCCATAGCAAAGAAAGCCCAGCAGCGTCTCTACTTTCTGCGAAGGCTGAGAGATGTCCATACCCCTCACCACATTCTACAGAGGTTGTATTGACAGCATCCTGAGCAGCTGCATCACTGCCTGGTTTGGAAATTGCACCATCTCGGATCGCAAGACCCTGCAGTGGATAGTGAGGTCAGCTGAGAAGATCATCAGGGTCTCTCTTCCTGCTCTTACAGACATTTTCACCACACGTTGCATCCGTAAAGAAAACAGCATTATGAAGGACCCCACCCACCCCTCATACAAACTCTTCTCCCTCCTGCCATCTGGCAAAAGGAACCAAAGCATTCGGGCTCTCTATGTAACAGTCTATGTAACAGTTTCTTCCCCCAAGTCATCAGACTCCTCAATACCCAGAGCCTGGACTGACATCAACCTACTACCCTCTGCTGTGCCTAATGTCTTGTTTATTATTTATTGTAATGCCTGCACTGTTTTGTGCACTTTATGCAGTCCTGGCTCTGTAATCTAGTGTAGTTTTTGTGTTGTTTTTACATAGTTCAGTGTAGTTTTTGTATTGTTTCATGTAGCACTATGGTCCTGAAAAACGTCTTGTTTTTACTGTGTTCTGTACCAGCAGTTATGGTCGACATGACAATAATAAGTGACTTGACTTGACTAAATTCATGCCAGTTTTCAGAGTATTCTACTCTGTCTCATCTCCTCACATTTCTCTGTAATATCCCACATGTTCATCCCCACTTATTTTCTTGTCACCCACCTATATCATTTACCGACCAAAGTATCAACCAGGTGGGAGGAAAATGGAACAGGCAAATTCATTTGTTACAGGGAAAATAGAATAACACTATAGACAGCATCCATGGTCAAATTCTGGTTTCTGGTGGTGTAGAAGCTGGAATTAGCAGGTTTCCCAGTCAGAGCCTCGATGGATTATGTTGTATCGATATCCAAAAACAATAAATCTTGCTGTTTACACTGACCACTCAGGAACACCACCATTGGTGAAGGGACTCATGTCCAATCTGGGGCAGCTCACTCACCTTGACCCCCACCAAACCCTGAGCTCTCAGCTGTGACTCCAAGCAGCTGTTTGCCAGAGACAGTAAGGTGCACCACTTTGACAGGTGAGCTAGACCACTTGAGGGTTGCAGGTGGGCCTAATATGCAAAGTCAGATGAGATCAACACTGATATCCAGTGTGAAGGTGGGTCTGCAATGCTTCATGGAGAGCAAAGGGCATGCCAGCCATAATCATCCAGTGCAACCACAACCCCAGTTGCGACAACTACTCGTGCTACTGGACCTGGAATTCCGAGGTCAACAGCGGAACTGTCCCAGTAGGCTTTTCCACTTTTAAAAACTCCCCTACACAGGTTTCTTCATGCAGTTCAGAACATCTGCAGCACAACTCCGAACTGATTCTACAAGCTACAGACTCACTTTGAAAGACTCTTTACAACTCACGTTCTCAGTGTTATTTTTAATTTGCACAGTTTTTCTTGTTTGGCACATTGCTTGTTTATCAGGCTTTGTCTGTTTATGTACAGCTTGTTGCAACTTCGATTGTATTTTTTGCTGTAAATATCTGCAAGAAAATGAATCTCTCAGTAACATGTCAGTCTTTGTATTGCTTTTCATAAATTCTATTGTTTTTTTTTCCTCTAAGTGCCAGCAAGAAAATGAATCTAATGTATGGTAACAAATACATCCTTGGACAATAAATTCACTTTGAACTTTAGTGTTAGCATGAAGATGCTCATCTCCCAATGTCTGACAGTCAGTAATCAGCAAGCTTCAAGTGCAGGCTATGTGACAGCACAGAAAATTGGCACCCATCTTACCTCGACCTCATCTCCTTCGCTGATCTCTTTGTTGAAGTCCGCGGGTGGGGGCAAGCGCACATCACTGAAGGGAAGCTGTTGTTCAGGTTGCCAGCTGGGGAGAATGCAAGAGCAGGATTAATGCAATGAGCTGGAAGGAGCAACTTTATTGGCTTACATGGATTAGAGATGTGTTGGTCAGAGGTAACTTGCAACAAAAACACTTGGCTATGGACCCACTGAAGCTGGTGTCTGCTCCCAGTCTCCAACACTGATCGAACAGTTTCAAAGACGGGGGCCGATGACTCTGGAGAGGGTAATGTTGTCACATGTAATGAGATACAGTGAAAAACCTGTTGTGCGTACTGTTCACACAGATCAGATCATTACACAGCAACAAAGATCAACTTTATTCACCATATACATTTACGGGTATTAGGAATTTGCTGTGGTGTGTTGGTCAGAGTGTGACACGCATCAGAAAGTTAAATTATGGGTTAAATTACGGATATGGAATAAAATGTGCATAAATATTGTCATATATTTATCAAATATTAAAAGACCTTGATAGAGTGGATGTGGAGAGGATGTTTCCTACAGCAGGGAAATCTAGGATCAGAGGGCACAGTCTCTGAATAGAGACATCCATTTAGAACAGTGAATCTGTGGAAATCATTGCCACAGACGGCTGTGGAGGCCAAGTCACTAGGTATATTTAAAGCAGAGGTTGATAGGTTTTTGATTAGTCAGGGCATCAAAGGTTACATGGAGAAGGCAGGGAAATGGGCTTGAGAGGGATACTAAATCAGCCATGATAGAGTGGCAGAGTAGACTCTACAGGCAGAATGTAATCAATATCATAACAAGTGGTTTAAAATGCGCAGTTATGGGGATAATAGGTAAGAGGGGTGGAGGGACGAACTAAGAATGGCTGTTCAGATTAGATGGCATGGTTTTTGTTTTAATAACCCATTGGCACTTTCCAGACAGGAGCTCTTGGAAAAGCTAATTTACAGGGTGAGTAGATTTTTCATGCACACTCCTTTGTCCTGGACACATGCACAAGTCCTACAATGATGGTAGACTGCAGGACTGCCATTACTGTAGGAAAAAGATCCCAGCTCTTTCAGCAAACACCCAGCCCAAGAAAGATTGTGGGGATTATTGCACATCTTTCAAACTCAATGCCCAAATGACAGGCCTCCATCACAATCAAAGTGTTTACCACACTCAAGGAATCTCAGCCACTTTTGGACCCACAGAGTGGTAGTGTGAATCCAGAGTCCTGCAAAGGTCACAGCAATGCAGACTCCTCATACAAGGAAGGATTATTAGGATGATGAACACCATTTCTAATCTTGAGCTCCGATGACTCAGCAGGGCTTGCCTGTGCTGTACAGATCTTGGATTGGATGTGTACAGTACATTTCAGACTGGTCAGCATTTACACCATTAAAACTGGCTGTCAAACAAAAATGGACAAGACTTGTATATCTGTACTGTTTCATTTAATGCTTCACAATACAGGTACCACAGGCCAATTCTGTTACTGGAAAGCACAGAAATAGCACGACCAAAGTGCATCTGAATTCTTTCTCTCTAACCCTCCATAGTAAAATGCATCAACCCCAATTTAAGTAAGATGAGGTTCCTGGGAACCTTTATCACACACAGCTCCAAAAAGCAGCAGCATTTATGGAAGGAGGCACCCTGACCATCATCTCCCACCCCGGTCAAAATTCTAGTCTCTTGTTTTGCCTCTGTGCAATTTAAAGGCTGAAGCAGCTGCCATTATCACCAACCCCACCTTGCTCTACACAAATGTGGTGGTTTAGGAGGCATATGAGACACTCGATACTTGTCATCGTCCTAACATGAAACAACTAAACTGGAAGAGGTTTAATGCAAGACCAGACCAGGTGAGATTTACCAGGATGCTGCCTGGATTAGAAGGCATGTCTTACAGGATAGTTTGGAGTTGCTCTTTGGAGCAAAGGAGGATGAGAGGTGACTTGATAGAGGTGTACAAGATTAAGAGGCATAGGAGGAGTGGATAGCTAGAGACTTTTCCCCAGGGTGGTAGTGGCTGATACAAGGGGTCATAATTTTAAGGTGATTGGAGGACAGTATGAGCTGGGGGAGAGGAATGTCAGAGATAATTTTTAAAAACAGAGTGGTGGGTTCGTGGAATGCACTGCCAAGACTGGTGGTAGAGACAGCTATATTATAGGAACACTTAAGAGACTTAGCCACATGGAATAAAGAAAAATGGAGGGCTACGTGGGAGGGAAGGGTTAGATTGATCACAACACTAGGCCGAAGGGCCTGTACTGTTCTATGTTCCTATTTTACAACCGTCTTTTATTTGGTTCTCTGCAGGATTTAGTGTTTGACTCACACGTCAACGTAGTAATACATTTGCCAAACAGGGACAGCCACCGATTTTCACCAATCAGCAATCCAGTTTCCATGACTGTGGCAACTATCACACTTGCTGCCTGCAATCCTGAGAGTATTCAACTGCACGAGACACCGTTAGTAACCAGCCTCTTAGCAGATCCAATCTTGTGATTTAGCAAATTCTGACTTTGGGCATTTAGCCAATTGTCAATCAACTGCAGCACAGCATTGGAATTGGTTTATTATTGTCACATGCACCAAGACACAGTGAAGAGTTTGTCTTGAATATTATTCATACAGATCAGATCATTACACAGTGCATTAAGGTAGCACAAGGTAAAACAAAGTGCAGTATCATAACGAGGTAGATTGTGAGGCTAAGAGTCCAGCTTATCATACAAAAGATCCATTCAAGAGTGTTTACAGTAGGATAGAAGCTGTACTGGTACTATGTGTTTTCAGGCTTTTTTAAATTTTCTGCCCAATGGGAGAGAGAAGAAGAGAGAATCTCTGAGATGGGTGGGGTCTTTGATTATGCTGGCTGCTTTCCTGAGGCAGTGAGAAGTGTAGACAGAGTGCATGGAGGGGAGGTTGGTTTCCGTGATGTGCTGAGCTGTGTCCACAACTCTCTGCACTTTCTCATGGTCACGGGGACAGCAGTCGCCATAACAACCTGTAATGCATCCAGAAAGAATGCTTTCTATGGCGCATCGATAAAACTTGCTAAGAGTTGACAGGGAAATGCCAACTTTCTTAGGCCCCTAAGGAGTAGAGTTTTTTTGGTTGTGACGTCGATGTGGTTGGACCAGGACAGGCTATTGCAAGGACATTACCAAGAACTCCACAAGATTTCCTATTGTGTAGAAGGCTTTTGCATGAATTTTTAATCAAAATCTCAAGTCTGCATAGTTACTCTACTAATTTGCTCCCATGCACTCATCCCATGTAACCAGAAACACAGAAATCTGCAGATGCTGGAAATTCAAGCAACACACACACACACACACACAAAATGCTGTAAGAGCTCAGCAGGCCAAATAGCATCCGTGGAAAAGAGTAAACAGTCGATGTTTTGCATCGAGACCCTTCACTTGGACAATGTAACCACAGCAATGTTCTGTGATCCTGAAGAGAGGCAGGGATGTAAAAGAGAACCCCATCCTTTGAATCAAAGCTGAACTTTCTCAACATCTCTTGGATAATTATGAACTTGTGTAGCTGTTGTAGAATATCTGGCAAGTAAACATCTTGCATTATATTGTCTATCTGCACTGCACTCTTTCGGTAGCTTTTACACTTTATTCTGCATTGTTTTACCTAATTCTGGCTCAATGCACTGAGTAATGATCTGATCTGTATGACCAGTGTGCACAAGAGTTTCACTATCTTGGTATATGACAATAATAAACCAATATCACTATCACAGCTTCAAAACACAAACAGGTCTCCAAGTCCTCTGTATCCAATCATCACATGGTCATTTATAGGAAAGGTATGTCACATCTGGAGTTTCTCCGGTTAGCGGACTATTTCCCTCCATGCCTGACATAGTGGGGAACCGCGTACGAGGCAAGTTACTGCAGTGGTTTGCCATTGCCTTCTGCTGGGTGAGTTTCCAAAGAGATCACCAGCTCGTAACCCAGCACAGATAGAAAGCATGCAGGGGAGCCTGCTGGATTCGAACTCGACCTTTCGTCCCGAAGTCTGACACTAATGCCACTATGCCACCAGCTGGGTTATCTATACTCATCCCATTTTCCCCTCTCATTCCCCACACTCACGACAATTGCGTGATTCAGGTTTTTTAAGATGGAACAGTGATCAGTCACGCTGATGTCAGCCTACATTGCTACATTTAAATAACTAAGACAGCATCTTCAGTGATATGGGGACACAATCATTTGATCAAACTCAGTGATGTCGTATCCCCTTCCCAATCCTAAGCTTTCAGCCAGAGTCAGAGAATGTAGAACAGACCCATAATGTCTGTGCCAATTCACACTGATCCCCTCTGTATACTCATGCTCCCTCCCTGCTCATCTGTTCGTCTAAATGCCTCTTAAATATGGCTAACTTAACTGCTTTCACCACTTTCCCAGCAGTTATCATTCTTCTTCTCACCTGAATGCTATGCTCTCCTGTACTTGACATTTCCACCCTGGGAATAAGAACGATGTACCTTGTCTATCCCTCTCAATTTTATGAACTTCTATCAAGGCACTCCTCAGCCTCTGATACTACAAGTTTGTCTGACCACCTCATAGCCGAAGTCATTGGCTAGACCAATTTAAGCTACCTTCATGGATGAACAATGCCCCTGCACCTTTCATTCTTTCCTGTTTCTGCAGCACCTCATTCCCCAAAGTACCCTTCAGAAAAACATCCTAAGACATCGAAATCAAATGAAGTTCAAAGCATACAGAGTAACTCAGCTCTGAACTGATTGTACTGATCTGAACGTAACCCTCATGTGGACGTTTCTGACATTACAGATCCGTAACCCTAATGTGGACGTTTCTGACATTACAGATTATGCTGTCATGTTACAGGCAAAGCCTCTCCACCATTGAGCACATCCACAAGGAGTGTCACAAGAAAGCAGGTTCCATCAAGGACATCCACCATGCAAGGCCATGCTCTCTTCTTGCTGCCGTCAGGGAGGAAGCACAGGAGACTTGTGCCCAAACCACCAGGTTCAGGAACAGTTATTACCCTACAACCATCAGGCTCCTGAATCAGTGTGGATAACTTCACTCACCTCAACTCTGAACTAGACACTAGAATACTACAACACAGTACAGACCCTTCAGCCCTCGATGTTGCGCTGACCCATATATTCCTAAAAAAGTACTAAACCCACACTGCCCCATAACCCTTTCTTTCATCCATGTGCCTGTCCAAGAGGCTATTAAACACCCCTAATGATTTAGCCTCCACCACTATCCCTGGCAAGTCATTACAGGCAACAACAAACCTCTGTGTAAAAAAAACTTACCCCTGATATCTCCCCTAAACTTCCCTCCCTTAACTTTGTATATATGCCCTCTGGTGTTTGCTATTCATGCCCTGGGAAACAGGTACTGGCTATCCACCCTATCTATGCTCGTATTCTTGTAGACCCCCATCAAGTCCCCTCTCATCCTTCTACGCTCCAAAGAGAAAAGTCCCAGCTCTGCTAACCTTGCCTCATAAGACTTGTTTTCCAATCCAGGCAACATCCTGGTAAACCTCCTCTGCACCCTCTCCATAGCTTCCACATCCTTCCTATAATGAGGTGACCAGAACTGAACACAATACTCTAAGTGTGGTGTCACCAGAGATTTGTAGAGTTGCAATATGACCTCTTTACTCCTGAACTCAATCCCTCTATTAATGAAGCCTAGCATCCCATAGGCCTTCTTAACTATCCTATCAACTTGTGCAGCGACCTTGAGTGATGTATAGATTTGAAACTCTGTTCATCCACACTCTTAAATAACCGACCATTAACCCTGTACTCAGCCTTCTGGTTTGTCTTTCCAAAATGCATCACCTCACACTTATCTGGATTGAACTCCATCTGCCACTTTTCTGCCCAACTCTGCAATCTGTCTATATCCTCTTGTAACCTTTGACAACCCACAGCTCCATCCACAACTCCTCCAATCTGAGTCATCCGCAAACTTACTCATCCATCCTTCAGCCTCTTCATCCAGGTCATTTATAAAAATCACAAAGAGCAGGGGTCCCAGGACAGACCCTTCCGGCACTCCACTAGTCACCGACCTCCAGGCAGAATACTTTCCTTCCACTACTACCCTCTGCTTTCTTCCTGTAAGCCAATTTTTTAATCCAAACAGCCAAGGTTCCACTGATCCCATGCCTCATGACTTTCTGGATGAGTCTCTCGTGGGGGACCTTGTCAAATGCCTTGCTAAAATCCATGTAGACCACATCTACCGCCCTACCCTCATCAACTTCTTTTGTTACCTCTTCCAAAAACTGATTCTACAACCTACAGACTCACTTTCAAGGACCCTACAACTTGTTCAGTATTATTTATTTTTCATTTGTATAATTTGTCTTTTGCAAAGTGATTGTTTACAAGTCTTTGGAAACACTGATTTTGATAAATTTTATTGAATTTCTTTATTTTCCTGTGAATGCCTGAAATAAATAAATCTCAGGGTTGTCTATGGTGACATTTGTATTTTGTAATAAATTTACTTTGATTTTGAGTCTTGCCTTTTCTACTGTACATCTGCAGTGAAATTAGTCCTTTCTGCCCCACATAAATACCAACAGTAAAATCAGGGTAAGAATGGAGATTTGAGCAGAATCTTTGTCTACTGAACACTGCAGGCTTGTGGACACACTCAGGAAGTTTGGGGAAGTAAAAGCCACAAGGTCTAAAGGTCAGGGGGAAACTGCTGTTGGACTAATGGACATTTACAAAACAGAAAGCAGCCTAATCCATTCCTCATGGCTCAGAGAATTCAGAAGTTCACGTCCAAAAATAACAGGTTGACCCCTGGAAATGGCATTTAGGAGATTACAGATTAGCTGTGTCACACATACATCAAGATGCATTGAAATGCATCAACAGCCAACACATCTGAGGATTGAACTGGGGGCAGCACACAAGTATCACCATGCTCCTGGCACCAAAGCACACCCATAACTTACAAAGCCTCATCTGTACATCTTTGAAATGTGGGAGGAAACCACAGCACTTGGATGAAATTCATGCCATCATGGGGAGAACACACAAAATTTGGCCTGTCCCCTAAAACCCTCGCTAATTTTTATAGATGCACCGTAGAAAGCATTCTTCTAGGGTGCATCACAACCTGGTATGGAAGTTGTCCTGTCCAAGACTGGAAGAAGCTGCAGAAGATCGTGAACACGGCGCAGCACATCACACAAACCAATCTTCCGTTTTTGGACTCACTTTACACCGCACGCTGTCACAGCAGTGCTGCCAGGATAATCAAGGACACGACCAATCCAACCAACACACTTTTTGTCCCTCTTCCCTCCGGGAGAAGGCTCAGGAGCTTGAAGACTCGTACGGCTAGATTTGGGAACAGCTTCTTTCCAACTGTGATTATACTGCTGAACGGATCCTGACTCGGATGTGAGCCGTACCCTCTAAATATCCAGATCCGCCTCTCGGTGTTTTTGCACTACCTTACTTTCGATTTTTCTATTTTCTATTTATGATTTATAATTTAATTTTTTAATATTTACTATTTTTAATATTTAATATTTGTAATCCAGGGAGCAGGAAGTGCAGAATCAGATATCGCTGTGATGATTGTACATTCTAGTATCAATTGTTTGGCGACAATAAAGTATAAAGTATCAACTATAAAGTAAATCCTTAGACAGCAGCAGGAAATAAAGACTGATCACTGATCAACGGCGCTGTAAAGCATTGTGCTAACCATTACACTACCGTACAGCCCATACAGTGAACGTACTGTAGCCTAATGGAAACTGAAAACACTTGACCCTGAGTTGACTGGCCCCGGTCCATAGGAGGCTTATGTTCCTAGGAGGAAAGGGTTAAATACACCCAATGACCACTATTAGATACAAGAGTGGAACCTGGTGTGGTCTTCTACTACTGTAGCATATACACTTCAAGGTTCGATGTGTCAGAGACGCTTTACTGCACACCACTGTTGTAACACATGGTTATTTGAGTTACTGTCCCTTGCCTATCAGCTTGACAAACTCCAAAACTCCTCTGACCTCTCATTAACAAGGCATTTTTGCCCACGGAATTACCACTCTCTGGATGCTTTTTGTCTTTTTGGCGCCATGCTCTGCAAACTTGTGCATGAAAATCCTAGGATATTAGCAGTTTCTGAAATGCTCAAACCACCCCATCTGGCACCAACTATCACTCCACAGTCAAAGGCACTTAGATCACAGTTCTTCCCCATTCTGATGTTTGGTCCGAACAACTGAACGTTTGACCATGTCTACATGTCTTTATGCATGGAGTTGCTGCTACATGACTGGCTGATCAGATATTTGCATTAACAAACAGATGTAAAGGTGTTCCTAATAAAGTGGCCACTGAGTGTTTATGAAGAGTGTTTTGGTTCTGTACTTGGAGTTCAGAAGAATGAGGGGGGGATCCTCTTGAAACCTACTGTATGTTGAACTGAAGTGCAGAGTATGTACTAATGGGGGAGTTTAGGACCAGAGGGCACAGCCTTAGAATAAGGCTACATCCACACTACGCTGGATAATTTTGAAAACAAAGCCTTTTCTCTTCATTTTGACCTTCCGTCCACACTGAAACGGCATTTTCAGCCTCTGAAAACAGAGATTTTCAAAAACAGTCTCCAGCGTGAATAATATCCGTTGCAGTGTGTACGGGGTAACTGGAGCTTTTTAAAACCGCTGTCATGACATGCTGCAACAGATGGCGGTAGCACAACATTTCATTGTTTTATTATTACTTCATCGTCGCCAAACAGTTGATACTAGAGTGTACAATCATCACAGCGATGTCTGATTCTGCGCTTCACAGAACCTAACTATTTCAGAACAGACGGCAACAAGACTGAAGCTAGAAGAGTTAGAAATGTACTCACCAAATACTTCGACCCATAGCTTACTGAATAAGTAAGTATACTCACTTTGCCCTGTTTTCTGTCCTTGCTTGTATGAAGGTAAGAACAGAAAACACCCTCTGCCACCTCCAGCTTAAATTCCATGCGGAATATTTTGGAGGACCAAGAACCAAGGTTTACCTATTTATGCAAGTACTTCAATGACAATAGATGTGTAACAACCTAATGTAACATTGTATGGAAATACAAGATAACACTGATGCAGACATGTTTTTATACATTTAACAAGGTACTTTATTAATGCAACAGAGTCAGTCAGTTTTTCAATGTTCGTTGTCAGCCGGGTCATACTGTCCGTTGCCTCCATACACTCCAGTATTTGTTTTTTTTTAAGTTTTAAGTCCTCCTGCACGAGAGCCAAGAGCAAATCCTTTTAATTTTTTCTACTCTGTAACTGGACAAACGCGCACCAAGTATACCCTTTCCTCTTCGCTTGTTTTCTGTGTGTCCTGCGCATGCCCAGTAGGAGATTTGCCCAAATACCCATTTTAATGTAGATGGAGGTATTTTGAAAAACGCTTAGCGTGGACGCCTGTCATTTTTACTCAAAACCGGCGTTTTCAAAATTATCCGGCGTAGTGTAGACGTAGTGTAAGGAGGATGTCTCTTTAGGACAGAGTCGAAAAGCTATTTATTTAGCCAGAGCATGGAGAATCTGTGGAATTCATTACCACAGATGTCTGTGGAGGCCAAGTCATTGGGTGTATTTAAAGCAGAGGTTGATTAGCAAGGGCAAAGGTTACAGGGAGAAGGCCAGAGAATGGGGTGAGGAATAAGAAATCAGTCATGATTGAATGGCAGAGTAGACTTGAATGAGCCAAATAGCCTACTTTTACTCCTAAATCTTGTCCAAAGCTGTGGCTGACAATGAGCGGCGGGGGGCGGGGTAGGGGAGAGTCAGCATTGGTACAATGTACACCATTGGCTAAAAGTGCAAATTTGTCTGAAATCATCAAATCAACAGACAAGAGGTGCAGGAGTAGGCCATTCAGCCCTTTGAGCCAGCACCACCATTCACTGTGATCATGGCTGATCATCTACTATCAGTATCCAGTTCTGCCTTATCCCCATAGCCTTTGATTTCGCTATCTTTAAGAGCTCTATCCATCTCTTTCTTGAAAGCATCCAGAGACTTGGCCTCCACAGCCTTCTGGGGCAGAGCATTCCATATATCCACCACTCTCTGGGTGAAAAAGTTTTTCCTCAACTCCGTTCTAAATGGCCTACCCCTTATTCTTAAACTGTGGCCTCTGGTTCTGGACTCACCCATCAGCGGGATCATGTTTCCTGCCTCCAGCGTGTCCAATCCCTTAATAATCTTATCTGTTTCAATAAGATCCCCTCTCAGCCTTCTAAATTCCAGAGTATACAAGCCCAGTTGCTCCAATCTTTCGACATATGACAGTCCCGCCATCCCGGAAATTAACCTCGTGAACCTACGCTGCACTCTCTCAATAGCAAGAATGTTCTTCCTCAAATTTGGAGACCAAAACTGCACACAGTACCCCAGGTGTGATCTCAGCAGGGCCCTGTACAGCTGCAGAAGGACCTCTTTGCTCTTATACTCAATTCCCCTTGTTATGAAGGCCAGCATGCCATTAGCTTTCTTCACTGCCTGCTGTACTTGCATGCTTGCTTTCACTGACTGATGTACAAGAACACCTAGATCTCGTCGTACTTCCCCTTTTCCTAACTTGACTCCATTTAAATAATCTGCCTTCCTGTTCTTACCACCAAAGTGGATAACCTCACATTTATCCACATTAAACTGCATCTGCCCACTCACCCAGCCTGTCCAAATCACCCTGCAGTCTCATGACATTCTCCTCACATTTCACTGCCACCCAGCTTTGTGTCATCAGCAAATTTGCTAATGTTACTTTTAATTCCCTCATCTAAATCATTAATATATATTGTAAACAGCTGCGGCCACAGCACTGAACCCTGCAGTACCCCACTGGTCACCGCCTGCCATTCCGAAAGGGTCCCGTTAATCGCTACTCTTTGTTTTCTGTCAGCCAGCCAATTTTCAATCCATGTCAGTACCCTGCCCCCAATACCATGTGCCCTAATTTTGCCCACTAATCTCCTATGTGGGACTTTATCAAAGGCTTTCTGAAAGTCCAGGTACACTACATCCACTGGCTCTCCCTTGTCCATTTTCATAGTTACATCCTCAAAAAATTCCAGAAGATCAGTCAAGCACGATTTCCCCATCGTAATTCCATGTTGACTCGGACCAATCCTGTTACTGCTATCCAGATGTGTCGTAATTTCATCTTTTATAATCGACTCCAGCATCTTTCCCACCACCGACGTCAGGCTAACAGGTCTATAATTCCCTGTTTTCTCTCTTCCTCCCTTCTTGAAGAGAGGGACAACATTAGCCAGCCTCCAATCCACAGGAACTGATCCTGAATCTACAGAACGTTGGAAAATGATTACCAATGCATCCACGATTTCTAAAGCCACCTCCTTAAGTACCCTGGGATGCAGACCATAAGGTCCCGGGGACTTATCAGCCTTCAGACCCAACAGTCTATCCAACACCATTTCCTGCCTAATATAAATTTCCTTCAGTTCATCCATTACTCTAGGTCCTTTGGCCACTATTGTATCTGGGAGATTGTTTGTGTCTTCCCTAGTGAAGACAGATCCAAAGTACCTGTTCAACTCGTCTGCCATTTCCTTGTTCCCCATAATAAATTCACCTGTTTCTGTCTTCAAGGGCCCAATTTTGGTCTTAACTATTTTTTACCTTTTCACGTACCTAAAGAAGCTTTTACTATCCTCCTTTATATTCTTGGCTAATTTACCTTCGTACCTCATTTTTTCTCCGCGTATTGCCTTTTTAGTTACCTTCTGTTGCTCTTCAAACGTTTCCTAATCCTCTGGCTTCCCACTCGTCTTTGCTATGTTATACTTCTCTTTTATTTTTATACTGTCCATTACTTCCCTTGTCAGCCATGGCCTCCCCTTACTCCCCTTAGGATCTTTCTTCCTCTTTGGAATGAACTGATCCTGCACCTTCCGCATTATTCCCAGAAACATTTGCCATTGCTGTTCCACTGTCATCCCTGCTAGGGTATTGTGATAAGACTGCTGAATGGATCCTGACCCGGATCTGGGCCGTACCCTCCAAATATCCGGACCTGCCTCTCGGTTTCTTTTTTTTTTGCACTACCTTACTTCCCATTTTTTTATCTTCTATTTATGATTTATATTTAATTTTTTAATAGTTACTAATTTTAACTATTTTTAATATTTAATATTTGTAATCCAGGGAGTGTGAAGCTCAGAATCAAATATCGCTGTGATGATTGTACGATCTAGTACCAATTGTTTGGTGACAATAAAGTATTGTTCCATTGAACTTTGGCCAGCTCCTTCCTTATAGCACCATATTTCCCTTTGTTCAACTGTAAAGTTTCCCTTCTCCCTCTCAAATTGTAGATTACAACTTATCATATTATAGTCACTACCTCCTAATGGCTCCTTTACCTCGAGGTCCCTGATCAAATCCGGTTCATTGCACAACACTAAATGTAGAATTGCGTTTTCTCTGGTAGGGTCCAGTACAAGCTGTTCTAAGAATCCATCTCGGAGGGACTCCACAAACTCCCTTTCTTGGGGTCCAGTACCAACCTGATTCCTCCAGTCTACCTGCACTTGAAGTTCCCCATAACAACTGTAGCATTACCTTTGTGACATGCCAATTTTAACTCTTGATTCAACTGACACCCTACATCCAGACTACTGTTTGGGGGTCTGTAGATAACTCCCATTAGAGTCTTTCTACCCTTAGAATTTCTCAGTTCTATCCATACTGACTCTACATCTCCTGATTCTATGCCCCCCCTCGCAAGGAACTGAATATCATTCCTCACCAACAGAGCCACCCCACCCCCTCTGCCCATCAGTCTATCCTTTCGATAGGACGTATACCCTTGAATATTCATTTCCCAGGCCCTGTCTGCTTGAAGCCATGTCTCTGTTATTCCCACAACATCATACTTACCAATTTCCAGCTGTGCCTCAAGCTCATCCACTTTATTTCTTATACTCCGTGCATCCATATACAATACTTCTAATTCATTACTCCCCTCACCTCCCATATCAATTCCTACTTCACTTGGCCATACTGTACGATCCCTTCTTGAGCTTTCTGCTGTGTTGATTCTGCTGTCTTTCTTAACTTTTCTTATTCTCACTTTCCCTTTATCTCCATCCTTATATTTCCAGTTCATCCCCTGCCCCCCACTACCTAGTTTAAACACACCCGTGTTGCAGAGGCAAACCTGCCTGCCAGAATGCTGGTGCCCTGCTTATTAAGGTGCAACCCGTCCCTTTTGTACAATTCATCCTTACCCCGAAATATACCCCAAACAACAGGAATTCTGCAGATGCTGGAAATTCAAGCAACACACATCAAAGTTGCTGGTGAACGCAGCAGGCCAGGCAGCATCTCTAGGAAGAGGTGCAGTCGACGTTTCAGGCCGAGACCCTTCGTCAGGACTAACTGAAGGAAGAGTGAGTAAGGGATTTGAAAGTTGGAGGGGGAGGGGGAGATCCAAAATGATAGGAGAAGACAGGAGGGGGAAGGATGGAGCCAAGAGCTGGACAGGTGATTGGCAAAAGGGATATGAGAGGATCATGGGACAGGAGGTCCGGGAAGAAAGACAAGGGGGGGGGGGACCCAGAGGATGGGCAAGAGGTATATTCAGAGGGGCAGAGGGAGAAAAAGGAGATTGAGAGAAAGAATGTGTACATAAAAATAAGTAACAGAAAGGGTACGAGGGGGAGGTGGGGCCTAGCGGAAGTTAGAGAAGTCGATGTTCATGCCATCAGGTTGGAGGCTACCCAGACGGAATATAAGGTGTTGTTCCTCCAACCTGAGTGTGGCTTCATCTTTACAGTACAGGAGGCCGTGGATAGACATGTCAGACTGGGAATGGGATGTGGAATTAAAATGTGTGGCCACTGGGAGATCCTGCTTTCTCTGGCGTACAGAGCGTAGATGTTCAGCAAAGCGGTCTCCCAGTCTGCGTCGGGTCTCGCCATATATAAAAGGCCACATCGGGAGCACTGGACGCAGTATATCACCCCAGTCGACTCACAGGTGAAGTGTCGCCTCACCTGGAAGGACTGTTTGGGGCCCTGAATGGTGGTAAGGGAGGAAGTGTAAGGGCATGTGTAGCACTTGTTCCACTTACACGGATAAGTGCCAGGAGGGAGATCAGTGGGGAGGGATGGGGGGGACGAATGGACAAGGGAGTTGTGTAGGGAGCGATCCCTGCGGAATGCAGAAAGGGGGGGGGAGGGAAAGATGTGCTTAGTGGTGGGATCCAATTGGAGGTGGCGGAAGTTACGGAGAATAATATGTTGGACCCGGAGGCTGGTGGGGTGGTAGGTGAGGACCAGGGGAACCCTATTCCTAGTGGGGTGGCGGGAGGATGGAGTGAGAGCAGATGTACGTGAAATGGGGGAGATGCGTTTAAGAGCAGAGTTGATAGTGGAGGAAGGGAAGCCCCTTTCTTTAAAAAATGAAGACATCTCCCTCGTCCTAGAATGAAAAGCCTCATCCTGAGAGCAGATGCGGCGGAGACGGAGGACTTGAGAGAAGGGGATGGCGTTTTTGCAAGAGACAGGGTGAGAAGAGGAATAGTCCAGATAGCTGTGAGAGTCAGTTGGCTTATAGTAGACATCAGTGGATAAGCTGTCTCCAGAGACAGAGACAGAAAGATCTAGAAAGGGGAGGGAGGTGTTGGAAATGGACCAGGTAAACTTGAGGGCAGGGTGAAAGTTGGAGGCAAAGTTAATAAAGTCAACGAGTTCTGCATGCGTGCAGGAAGCAGCGCCAATGCAGTCGTCGATGTAGCGAAGGAAAAGTGGGGGACAGATACCAGAATAGGTACGGAACATAGATTGTTCCACAAACCCAACAAAAAGGCAGGCATAGCTAGGACCCATACGGGTGCCCATTGCTACACCTTTAACTTTAACTACGACTTCTCTAACTTCCGCTAGGCCCCACCTCCCCCTCGTACCCCTTCTGTTACTTATTTTTATGCACACATTCTTTCTCTCACTCTCCTTTTTCTCCCTCTGTCCCTCTGAATATACCTCTTGCCCATCCTCTGGGTCTCCCCCCCCTTGTCTTTCTTCCCGGACCTCCTGTCCCATGATCCTCTCATATCCCCTTTTGCCAATCACCTGTCCAGCTCTTGGCTCCATCCCTCCCCCTCCTGTCTTCTCCTATCATTTTGGATCTCCCCCTCCCACTTTCAAATCCCTGACTCACTCTTCCTTCAGTTAGTCCTGACGAAGGGTCTCAGCCTGAAACGTCGACTGCACCTCTTCCTAGAGATGCTGCCTGGCCTGTTGCGTTCACCAGCAACTTTGATGTGTGTTGCTTGAATTGGCTTTGCTTCAGCGCCAATTGTTGACTCGCAGACCTGACCGCCTCTCAGGTCGGCATCATCTTCTGTCCCAACAGCTTCCAAGAGGGTGAACCTGTTTACGAGAGGCACATCCCCCGCGGTCTCCTGTACTTCAAGCATCCTTTCCTTGCTCATCGTCGCCCCCTCTTCTCTCTTCCGGTATCCTCGGTGTAACAACCTCACTGTAGGCCCTGTCCAGAAAACTCTCGTTTTCCCAGATGAACCTAAGGTCATCCATTTGCCTCTCCAGTGCTGCAACACGATCCTTCAGAAGCTGAATCTGGACACATTTTCCACAGGTGTAGGAGCCAGAGGCACTATCAGTGTCCCTGACCTCCCACATCATGCACGCAGCACACTGAATCAGCCTAGCGGTCATCTCTTCACCACTTCTCACCCTCTCCAACTGCGGTGTACTCTCCTCTCTCAGCCTCCTGGCGGAAGACTCTCGAGCCAGAGACTTGCACTTTTCTCACAAGGCACTTCCCTCGACAAGGCCGCTCCCTTACAGCAAACCTTGTTTATATTAGCTGATAATTTGAGTAATTAGCTTCACCTGCCACGCCTCCTCTGACCTGGAAGGTCTGTTTTCTTCGCTCCTCACGACCGGCTTTTTAAATCAGCCGCTTCCCCTCAGCCAATCCCCGCACCTACTCCTTCACCTGCCTTCAAGTGATAATGTGCTGATTCAGGCCACTCTCCATACCAGCATTACACCCATCTCAGTCAGCACCTTCCAGCCTAAGCAGAGTATTCATATTTTCTATCACACATGGGTGTCATCACTCTCAGGGAGAAATTCACTGCTTTGACACAGTTAGCTACCAGTCACCATTCTCCCCTTTGCTGCCCCGCACCACCCCAAATATACTGGTAGAGAAGCAGTTCAGAGATTCCCTTTTGCATATTGTAAATGAATCTATTACCACCATGCCTTTTCAATCAGGGCCTCATATCAATTCACAACACAGAAGGATTTATTCTCCCTCTTCCCACCTAATTCTTTTGCCAATCATCTTAGACATGTACCTACAACAGACATTAGTGCAGTGCTTTACAGTGTCAGTGACTAGGGATTCAATTCTCACCACTGTCTGTAAGGAGTTTTCTCCCCCCATTCTCTCTGAACCCCCACATTCCAAACATGCATGGGTTAGTAGGTTAAGTGGACTTCACAAGCTATTTGGGTCAGAAGGGCCTATTTTTGTGCTGTATCTCTAAATTAAAACAGTACAGGCCCTTCAGCCCCCAATGTTGTGCCAAACTTTAAACCTACTTTAAGCTCTCCAATTTTCTTTCATCAATGTACTTGACTAAATCTCTTAAATCTCCCTCATGTGCCAGCCTCGACCACCACCCCGGCAGTGCGTTCCACACAGCCACCACTATTTTCCACCTATACTTTCCTCCAATCACCTTAAAATTATGCATCCTCGTATTAGCCATTTCTGCCCTGAGGAAAAGGTCTCTGGCTGTCCACTCGATCTATGCCTCTATCTTGTACACCTCAAGTCACCTCTCATTTTCTTTCACTTCCCAAAAAAAAAAAGCTCACTTAGTAGCCTTTCCTCACAAGACATGCTCTCTAATCCATGCAGAATCCTGGTACATCTCCTTTGTACCCTTTCTAAAGCTTCTACATCCTTCCTGCAATTGCTACCGATGGATGTGGAGGCCAAATCACTGAGTATATTTAAAGCAAAGGTTGATGGGTTCTTGATTAGTTTGGGTATCATAGATTACAGCAAGAAAGCAGAATAGGGTTGAGAAGGAAAACAAATCAGCCATGACTGAATGACAGAGCAGCCGTGCTGGGCCAAATGGCCTAATTCTCTGATGTTTTATGGTGTTATAGTCTATAATCAGGGGACCAGAACTGAAAAGAATACTCCAAGTTTGGTCTAGCCAGCATGTTATAGCGCAAACTATATAAAACAGAACAGCTGAGCACAATATGGGTCCTATAACCCACTTTTAGTCTGCTCTATCAACCCTTCTCTCCAACAAAGTCAAGCTGCTGTTGTAGGCCAATCAAAGGTGGTGATACATCAGCACAGAGGAGGGAGATTGAAAATCTGGCTGAGTGGTGCTATAACAACCTCAATGTTGGCAAGACCAAGGAGCTGATTATTGACATCAGGAGGCGACCAGGGTTGGAGAATCAGCAGCTTTAAATTCTTCAGTGTTATTTCAGAGGACCTGTCCTGGCCCCAGCACGTTAGTGCAATTACAGACATCCCACCCTGCAAAAACTCATTTCAGGGAGGTATCACCACCATTTCAGGGAGGTAGCACTCCCACCTCCCCCGCAACACCATATACCGCCCCCCCACCCCCGTCGACCTCCAAGGGTGTATATAATACTTTGTTTAGTGATTTTGTCTAATCTGTAAACCAAGTTGGGTATATGCAGAAAATGTGACATTAAAATATGTACTTATATTATATCATGTTTATTCTGTTAAAACTTTAAGTCTACAGGGAGTTTGGCCTCATCACGTAGGATATCAATAGCGTAGCTCCTTAGCAGCTAGCCAGCTAGTTTAAATAACATTAGCTATGCTGTAATGACACCTGTTAAACTCACCTCAACATGTCTTTTACATTTTAACCCACCATGGGCAATACCGTCATTATTTTTGAGGTCGACTGTAAAGCCCACCCACAGAGAAAACTGATAGGTCTACTTAGCAGGGGTCCCCAACATTTTTTGCACCGCAGACCGGTTTAATTACGACTGGAATATAGGTGATAAGTCATATCATTTTAAGTAACGTTTGGATATTAAACACATAGCGTATATTTTCCCCGTATGAACATACAAAATCATTGCAACACACCAATATCGCTGAATCAGTGCGAGCCCTGGGCTTGTTTCCCTGCAACAAGACAGTCCCATTGAGGGGTAATGGGAGACAGCGATACTCGAAGGGGGTTCCTTATGTCCAGTCTACTCCGCAATTCAGTTTTCGTTGCATTCATTGCAGAAAACTCCGCTTCACAGCGATATGATGTTGGAAATGGAAGCAACGTTTTCAGTGCTTTCGTGGCTATCTCAGGATATTTAGCCTTGACTTTGATCCAGAATGCTGGCAGGGATGTTATGTCAACAAACTTTTCAGTCTGCCGTCATTTGCAAACTCGAGGAGTTGATCTCCTTCCCGCGCTGACACGGATGACACGCGGGTAATGACCTTGCGTGCGTTCAAGTTCAACAGTGCATGACAGGGAATGAGGAAAAGGTGCAAATGACTCATATCGTTTCATATCGCCAAATCATATTGTTTCCTCACGGCCTGGTGGTTGAGGACCACTCTTAGCACGAAGAGAGACCAATCAGGATGCTCGCATCCCTCTCCCTCTCAAAGAAAAATCTATTTCCGGGATATTGTATATATTTTCCGGGCATCAGGGAGCCACTATCGATATGCGGGAGACTCCCGGATCTTCCGGGAGAGGTGGGATGTCTGCAATTACAAAGAAAGCATGACACAGTGTCTCTACTTTTGTGAAGATTCAGCAGGAAATCTAAGACTGACTAACTTTTATACATGTGTAGTGGCGAGTATATTGAATGGCTGCATCACAGCCTAGTATGGAAACACCCCTGCCCTTGAACAGAAAATCCTACATATTATCCTAGTAGTGGATACAATCCAGTCCATCATGGAGAAAGCCCTCCCCACCATTGAGCACATCTACACAAAGTATACAAAGATGGACACTGCTTTCCTACAAGGACCCTCACCATTCAGGGCATATTCTCTTCTCATTGCTGCCATCAGGAAGGTGGCACAGGAGGCCCAGGACCCGCACCACCAGGTTCAGGGACAATTAACCCCTCAACCACCAGGCTCTTGAACCAGAGGGAATAGCTTCCCTTGACCCGTCATTGAAATGTTCCCACTATGGACTCATTTTCAAGGACTCTTCATCTCATGTTTGATACTTATTGCTCATTTATTATTTCTTCTTGTAATTGCAGTTTGTCTTTTGCACAGTGGTTGTTTGCCCAATTTGCAGTTTTTCCAATTGATTCTATTATAGTTTATTGATCTATTATGGTTTTTCTACTTTGGATTTATTGAGTACGCACACAAGAAAATGAATCAGTTTTGCATATAGTGACATATTTACTTTGAAAATGAATTTACTTTTGAACTTCTGAACATAGCTCTCCATTTTTTCTTTCATATGATTTTTTCCACACATCAACCACTCTGTAAATAACTTACCTCTGACATCCTCCTATACATTCCTCCAATCTTAAAAATTTCCCCCTTGTATTGGCCATTTTCACCTTTGGGGAAAAGGCACCAGCTGTCCACACTATCTATGTCTCTTATCTTGTTCACCACTTCCTCCTCTGCACCAAAGAGAAGAGCCCTAGCTTGCTCAAACATTCCTCACGACATGCTCTCTAATAGAGGCAGTTACTGACCTTCCTTAAGGTTGTTATAGCCGGGGGTAGTAATGGGGACAAGCTCCCACTACCTATTAAATGCTCCCAATGGCATGCGCCTCAGATAGGCTCTGACAATCAAGTTCATCTTCTGGCCTTCATGTGTGGCTTAGCTACTAAGCCCAGCCAGACCATTTCTACTGACAGGAGAAGCAGCAAAGGCGAATTACAGACATCTTAAAACCACTTTGGAAAGATGGGCTTGTCAGGTGTGGTTGGCAGCGTACCTAGAAGGAAACCTCTGTTCTCAAATTTCCTCTGCCATGCTATATACCCACTCACGGGGAAGGCTTCGGAAGGGGAAATTCTGGAGCAGGAGTCCGTAAGGCAGTCCTGTATTGAGTTCACCGTGACTGGCAACTCCTGCCACGCTGCTGGTACCTGACTGAATCAATCTCTGCCGTTCCTTTGGGTTCATCAGATGCTTGGAGCTTGCTCTCCATATCGTACTGCCCAGGCTTGCATATCTAGACAGCTGGGATGCAATATCCATTGTCAACTCTGACCAACAGAGACCTTGGACTCAGACTGACCTCCCTAGAAATGGATCCCATTTTGTCTTACAGGTGAAGTCATTAAAAAATATGCAAGCCTACCAGTGAGTATGCGCAAGGCTGAGAAGAGCAAGAGCAGGAGCAGCTGTGGTAACCGCAGCTGTCTTCAGCATTCCCAGCTCTCTGTGAGCCCTTGCCTGAGCTAAGAACAAAGGGCACTGCAAGCACGTTGGGAAAAAGAGCACTTCAAAAGGAATGCTTCTACATCCCTGACCTTCTTACAACAGGGATCTGCACTGAAGGTTCAATTAAAGGTGACAAAATGAGTAGACGGTTAAAGTCATATCACATGGGGTAATATATAGGTCTTGCTCACAGTTTAAGATAGGTACTTAACTGGCATCAGTGTTGTAATCCCTCAACACTCAAACCAGTAAAGCAAATGAAATTAAACCCTTTCCTAGACCTCTCAATTAATGCCATAAATTTTGTTGTGATTATAGAATGCCTTTCGTCTCAATGTCATCGAGTGCCTTCTTTTGGGGTGGAGTCAGCAAAGGGGGAAGCCAAGGTTGAATGGCTGAACAGCAATTTAGCAGCAATAATGCAGGAACATAGACATTAGCAGCAAGTCAGATTACAACCCTGCACCATTCACAGGTCAAAGGACACCGTGCCTTTGAAATGGAATGATTGATTTCTAAAGCCCCTCACCATGGGTTAGCCCTTCTGTCTCACTAAGGGCCCAACACTGCATGCAAGGGCTTTTCTCAGTAATCAAGTCTATTACAAACAATTGCTGGCTGCTGGCAGGAGTACATGAAATGTTTTGCAGCAACATAAAAGATAAAAATAAATTAAGTGGTGCAAAAAGAGGTAGTGTTCAAGAACTACCCAGAAATCTGATGAAGGAGGAGCTGTTCCTAAAGTCACAAACACGAGAAAATCTGCAGATGCTGGAATTTCGAGCAACACACGTAAAAGTTGCTGGTAAACGCAGCAGGCCAGGCAGCATCTCTAGGAAGAGGTACAGTTGACGTTTCGGGCCGAGACCCTTCGTCAGGACGGACGCCTCGGCCCGAAACGTCGACTATACCTCTTCCTAGAGATGCTGCCTGGCCTGCTGCGTTCACCAGCAACTTTTGTGTGTTGCTGTTCCTAAAGTGTTGATTTTGGGTCTTCAGGCTCCTGTACCTCCACAGTAATGAGAAATGGGCATGTTCTGGATGGTGGGGGTTCTTAATGGTGGATGCCACCTTTCTGAGGCATTGCCTTTTGAAGACGTTCTCGATGGTGGGGAGGTTAATGCTCATGATGAAGCTGGCTAAGTCTGCAACCTTCTGCAGCTTTTACCAGTCCTGTCTGATATGGAGGCAGCAACCAGTTAGAATGCTTTCCATGGTAAATCTGTAAAAATTTGCTGGAGTCTTTGCTGACATAGCAAATCTCCTCAAACTCCTAATGAAATATAGCCATTGGTGTGCCTTCTTTGATTGTATTAGGCCCAGGCTAGATGTTCAGAGACGCTTGATGGCTAGGTACTTGAAAACAAGCCTCCAATGGTTACCAAACATCACTTCTAAAGTCTGAGCCAGGAAGGGAGAATTCAGCACAGTAAGCAGCAAGAGAAAGTGATCACTTAGAACGCAGATCACTTCAGCTTCCGAAAGAAGCAAAGACTTCCCTGAATGGGAAGAACTGTTAATCACAACATTTTATTAGGTAGAGACCGAGCTCTACAGAAATTAGAGATTCTTAATTAACATTTTTTCAGCCTTTTTGAAGCCTAATTTGCATTACATTGATAAAGGATTCCTCCTGCAGTTATTTCTGTCTGGGTGTACATGCCAAAAGTAGTTTCAGGAACATAAGTCTGGAGCCAAGCCAACCAGAACACCAGGCATTGCTCATCAAGCTGCAGCAATATTAGGGACTCCGACATACAATGTGGCACTTCATTCTCCTCCTTTCTCAGAGACAACAGACCATGAGCTGGACTATAACAGCTCATGGCCACATGCAAAAACGTGGAAGATCTGGATGAATTGGATAAAATCTGCTCTACCAACTATTTGCAGAACTTGCAGCAGAGAAACAGGCTGGTTTAACATTGACTTTGTTTAGAGATACAGCACAGTACAGGCCTGTGTCACCCAGTTACACCAATGTGACCTACTAACCTGTCTACCTTTGGAATGTGGGAGGAAACTGGAGCACCCAGGGGAAAGTCAGAGGCCACGGGGAGAATGTACAAACTCCTTACAGACAGCAGTGGGTACAGATCCCAGGTCAATGGGACTGTGATAGCAAAACCCCCTCTTTAATGTTTACTTTCCTTTCAGTTTCTAATTTTCACACGCTCATTGAAACAGTGAAAAGCATTGTTTGTGCTGAGGGCTGCCTGCATTGACCTACCCCCCTCATTCACTTATCCAGCTCCTTTGTCAAGGCATCATATTCTCATCACAAGTTCAATTCTGAGTCAAGAACTTGCGTCTTTTTGGATACGAGTGGCCATTCTGGGAGTCAGGACCCAGGAACTGCAAGTTGGAGGTCCAGAGGCAGCCTGTCCTGGGGTTGGATGCCCGTCTGTGCATGAGTGGGTGGATGAGAAGGAGAAGAGAGGCTTGTTCTGTTGCTGCTGCTTTGCTGTGTTGTGTTGAACATTGTAGGCATGCTACATTGGCACTGGAAACATGGCGACACTTGGGGACTGCACCACCCCCACCCCCTAGCACACCCTCAGACTTGCTTGTTTACGCAAATGACACATTTTACTATGCTTCAATGTACACGTGATACATCTGAATCTGGTGGGCATGTTTTGTTGGTGGTGACACGTGCAGTCTGTCCCTAGCACATCCTTGGGTGTGCTTGTTGATTCACTCTAGCTTCGATGTACATGTGCTAAATAAGTGAATCTGAACCATACAACGGATCCAGGTGTTTGTTCCTGCCAGTCACCCCTCCCCCCCCTCACATCTGGAAATCCTCCACTGTAATTATATGATATAAATTCATTCTCAGAGGGAAACTACCTTATATAGTACGGTGCTCCAAAGGTTTTAGTCAGTGGTCAGTGCATATTTTAAGGACTTTAAGACAACGGTTTTACTGATCAAACACAACCAGGACAAACACCAATAAAAGCTGAACTCATTTACCATTTCAAGATTCCCATTTCAAGATTCCCAGAGAATACATAAATTAGTTCGAACTTTACTGTGCTCAGATTAAATTTAACAACCACACAATAAGTTGATCAATTTCCCTATACCAACATGATCAAAGCCTAAGATCTGTTCTTTATCTGAGTGGGTTAGAGACGGGAGGTCTTGGCCCAAAATGTTGACTATTTATTCTCCCTCCATGGAATCCATCTAACTTGCTGAGTTCCTTCAGCATTTTGTGCATATTGATAGGAGTAAATGATGCTTTTCACATCCCTGGCCACTACAGAATCAAGTCAGGAGGACTAATTCATTAC